>NW_017307686.1:67528-199653 GCF_000935625.1 Nanorana parkeri
TACAGTGCCTGATTGGGGAGCCGCGTCTGCCTGATCCAGCCAGCCCGGATCGCCGCTATGCGTTCCGGGCTGGCTGGCTGGATCAGGCAGACGCGCCCTCCAATCAGGCACTGTAGAGGCCCGCTCGCAGTGGGCTCGGAGGAGCGAGCGGCCGCCCGATGACAGCCGGGTGATCGTGTAAGAGAGAGGGAGCCATGGCCATATAGATAAGCTCACAAGACAAAAGTGATCTGCTTCCTTCCTCCAATGCAGTTCAACGCTATGATCAAGGTCTCTTTTGGGCTGAAACATGTTAGCTGGACTGCCATGTCTGGTTTTATGTTTTAAATAAATAAATACAATTTTAACGGGATCCAGAATTGCATGCAAACACATTTTTTCTAATCTTTTGGCCATATAGTGTAGATAAAATGTGCCAAACTGAATTAGCCTTTAACACCTTTCTCTTTATTAGTCTAATATGTGCAGTGCCCAGAGATTGTTTTGCCTTTATAGAAGGCTTTGAAGGATAAACCTAATTTTCATCTATTTTCAGATTTCCTTAGCAAAGTTATGCTGAACAGCCAATGGTATGCGAATGATAATTTAAAGCCTATCTCCAGTAAAAAAAAAAAAAACAACAACCCCCATTTCAGTGGGGCTGCTTCTCCACCACAAGGGTTTAATGCTAATTTAGGTCTAGGGTATCAGATAAAGCTATTTTACTTACCTGATCCTCACTCCCCCGGCAGTTGGCGCTCACCTCCCTTAAGTTCCTGCTTGTGTACTGTCCCTTGGTGTCCTCACGTATAATGCACAGCTATAGGCTCTGCACGGTACTTGATTATGTCACTAGGCCTCCAACCGCCAGAGCATAGGGGGAAGAGGCTGCAGGTGCTGGTCTTAAAGTCTGAAGGGAGCCTGCAGGAGTAGGGAGTAAGTAAAAGTCCTTTCTCCAGGTACCCTAGACCTATACAAGCATGTAACCCTTGCATTGTAGGGGCAGCCCCACCACAAGGGGAGTTCCCCACCCCCCCCCAGAATTAAGCTTTAATCCTTCATATGTCTAAACTGTGTATATGTCACATGCACACTAAACATTGTCCTTGTTCTCTCCTGATTTTGGAAACTAGAACATGATTACATGGTACACAAGCCCTGCTGTGTTTATTAACAAACCAGATTCCACATAATGCTGCTTAGTACATTTTTAGGACACCTGCATCTACAAAAATAATAAATAGTGTTGCATTGGTTGAAAAATTGATGTGCCCGGTCATGGGGACATGGAACTAGTAATCTCGTCGAGTGAAATACCTTGACCCATGTTCTTATTGTACCCGTTACATCATGCTGCTACAAATACCTACTGATTTATCTATATCACCCTGCTCTTCTGCCTGCGCTTTGATATAAGAAATTTTCATAGAGTTACATGACATGTCTCCTTTTCATCAAGTCTGTGAAAGAGCTGATTGAAACATCACAGAAATTGACGAGGCGGAGAGAGATTGTGTTTGTTGGCAAACACTTTGCGCTTTATTATTGTTAACTGCATTTTGATTAAATGCCATTTTATTGATAAAGGGTTAGAAATCTCCAAGGCAGCTTTTGTGGATGAAAAACCATACATAATCTTTTTTTTTCAGTGATAAGATACTTTCATCTTTACATCTACATTTTCCCATTCCACACAGATTGACTTATAAGTGGAAAATTACACAAGTCAACACATCCATTGTAGGATCTTTGTTCATTCAGAAACAGGAATATCATGCTTTTTTAAATTCAGCCAGCAACATGCAGTTTATTGTACATCCCAATGTGTCACTTACTGATTTCAAGCTGTTCAGATGTAGCAGAATACCAGAGTAGTATGAATAAACCAGGTTAAATTCACATAATAGAGATTAAAAGATCTGTTTTGTATACTGGGGTTCTTTTATTAAAAAAGAGCTATTGCAGCCCCAACCAGTCAAACGAGAATGCATGCAAAAAATGTGTGCCTTTATACATTTTAAATAGGGAGCTTATCACACTCACCTCCTCTGGGATTCATCTCCGGGTCTCCGCTTCCCCCAGAACAGCTTTCCTCATCGGCACTGCAGCCAATCAGGAGACTGATTGGCATGACTTTAAATTGTGCAGCATTCCAGAAATGGGTCACTCAGTCTGCTGTGCTATTTACTTGTGTGTCTTCTGTGCCTGACTTCAGTGCACTAAGTGTACCCTGTGACTCCGTGCACTCAGTACAACCAGTGACATCAGTGCACCTTTGTGCGCCATGTGATTCCCGCTTGTCCCACAGCATTCTGTGTCTTCTAGTGACCCCAGTGTGCGCCGTGACTCCAGTGCATTCCAGAATATCCTTTGTCATCTAGTTATTCCAAGTGCGCCTTGTATGCCTCTGTGACACCTGTGCCTCCATGCAGTCTCTTGGACTTACTCCAGTTGACATACTCTGCAGTCAACTGGTCTCCATTGTCTAGCACCAGCTGCAGCATTTCTGCCTACAGGTATATTCCTGAAATCACCCGGAACGGCCTTAAGTCACCCAGAACGGCCTATGAACCACTAGTAAGAGCTAGTTCAATACTCCTTCTTGATGACAAAGACCTTTCACTACTTGTAAATGTAGTGAAAAAAACTATCTTAAAAAAAAGTGTGTGATTGAAATGTTCTGTCAAGTGTTTTCACGTATGTTTCAGCATCTTTACGTATGTTTCAGCACTCTGCTAGACTTGAAACCAAGGGCAATGTCAGACAAGCAATCCTATCACTGGTCATCAGGAATAGGATTCCTAATGGACTTCTTACCTTTGGCTATAGAGTTTCTCCATAGCCAGACCTGCTAAATTTTGCTCTCATGTTGCTCCCTCACTAACAAGTAAAATTTTACAGTGTACTAGGCCAGTGAAGAAACAATTCCTTTAATGGCACTGGTTCCCATGCCTGGTAAATTACCTGTCTGACATCACCCTTAACTTGTTCTGATATGCAAATCTCAGCTGTGGATAAAAAGTTGAGGACTGGCCCATCCTATGCTGCCTCCTTAATCTTTTTAGTTCTTCAATATAGTTGAAGGTCTTATCCAGTAGGAGTTGTTGGAGATGCCAAGCCCTCAGTATTCCTGGCATAAGTCAAGATGAGCATAATAAAATACCCCCACAACGAGAAGCCTCCATTGGAAACCTAAATTGCAGCAGCCACTATAAGGAGTGATTACATAGTTACATAGTATTTGGGGTTGAATAAAGACATACGTCCATCAAGTCCAACCCATATAGGTCCACGCATCATCTCATTCTTAGTAATACTGGTATCCCTGGATATTACGATCCCTCAAGAAATTGTCCAAACGTTTCTTGAACAAATCTACACTCTTGGCTGAGATTAACTGTAATAAACCTAAGAAATATACATTATGTCAAAGCACACTCTTTACATGGTCTAAACATGGATAAGTTGGCTTTTAAAAAGCTCTTAGCACCTTATCTACTACATAGGGTAATCAAAATTGGTAGAAATTCATACACTTCTGGGAGCAAGAGCAAAATGATGTCAATGCCTGCTATAAAATAACAAAACTTGGTAATGTAACATGCACAATAAAATTGACTATTGCTATCACCATTTTTAATATTATTAATCAAAATAAAAATGCTACATTTTAATATTATTAATAAACACTGAAGGAAGTTGTCCATCGATCTATTTACACAAGAGTATAATGAAACTATGAGTGAGTGTATCTGTAAAAAATAAGTCAAGGCAACTGAACTTTCTGTATTTTTCTTGAAGATGTTTCACTGGACATCCGGCCTGCTTTCTCATTTCAGAATGACTTGCACAACAATTCTCTGGGAATAAATATGGTGAATGTTGCTCCAATCCAAATAATATGTTAGTCGCAACCAGGTGTTGATTGCTTTTGCATATTTGGAGCTAGGAGGCGTTATTAACCTGCCCAGAGAGAGGTGTTAAAACAGCATTACATGAATGGCCTCTTTCACACCTCTTTTAAACCAGTCCTCCTCCCTGGTCTAAAAGAGGTGTGAAAGAGGTGGTGGCGACTAACAGATTATGTGGATTGGAGCAATATTCACCATATTTATTCCCAGATAATTTTTGTATAAGTCATTCTAAATTGAGAAAGCTGGTTGGATGACCAGTGAAACGTCTTCAAGAAAAATACGGTGGCTGAAACCTAGAGCAACCTGTGTGCTTTTGAACAACCAAAAGCACACAGTGTTGGTTCACAGTGCAGAGATAGGAATAGATAGTAACCAGGAGCAACAAGACACTCATACAGATAAAATATTGAGCTCTGAAGAAGGGGGTGTGTCCCCAAAAACACGTTCAGCAGTGGTAGTGTGACTCTGGGGTTAAGCATTGTGGTAGTGTGAGTCTGCGGTTTATGGATTGTCCTTTGGCTGCTCCAATCCATTTCCACACTAGGAAAGTCACCAAGGATTATTTATCCACTGACGTTTTTAACCCCTGCCTCCTTTGTGAGTATAAGTATTTATATACTATTCATTTTATTAATAAAAAGGTTTATTGCACCAGAAAAGGTGCACGGTGTTGTTTTATGTTCCATGCAGTGCTAGGAATCCCTTGTCTGAAAAGGGGCAGCCTTACTGGATCTCAAGAAGTATTTTTGGGCCAGAGGAGGATTCTGTTTGGCGCTGGTTGGTGTTTTTCTTGGGGCTACAGCCAATATAGGTCAGATCAGAATATACAAAACAGAAAGGCTTACAGGGTTATTCACAAAAGGGTGAAGAGTTTGGAGAAGGCAGGAGAAGAGAACAATCTAGGCCAAAATAGCTGATTTGGAAAAATTCTCCAATTCAGCTCACTTTCCAGTTCAGCTACGATGGCCTAGATTGTTCCCTTCTCCTGCCTTCTCCAAACTCTTCACCCTTTTGTGAATAACTCTGTTTATCAAAACACGGGAACAGACAGAGATATTAGTGCTAGGGTTAGTAAAGGCTACCTCAGATAAGTGCACCAGTAATAGCTGGTGAGGGCAGAGCTCCTGAATAGCTACAAATGCAGAACAGATGTGACATAGAAAGAAAGAATGACAAGACCCTGACTGGTAAAATATACTAGATATAAAACTTTAAAGGGTAATACACACCAGATGCTTGGCCCTGTCGTCCCCATGACTGACAAGCACATCCGAGAAACAAAGACTCCCTTTGACTAATGAGCACCAAAAATAAACTACAGGCTTGTGAACATCTACTGCAAATAAACAACAGTCAATGACTGAAGAGCCACTTCCTGGTTGGAGCAAAAAAGCAACCACAATCAACCTCAATCTCCCAACCAATAAACACCCACAACTCCAATAAGAAAAACCTGTCATCGATGCTCTGCAATCCCTTGTGGGCAGATTGATACAGTAATTGTGTGGAGAGGGCAATGTATCATAACATACTGTAGTCCGACTCGGTGATGGATTTTGTGTTCTGACATGCAGAAGTGTTGGGATGTAATGAAAGGTGATGTGTTCTGAGCTCTGAAATGACAATACTGTGTTCTGACATAGTGACATTTTCTGACATTGCCATTTTCTGATGTACTGAAATATTGTGACAATGTCATGTTTGACACATTTTTAAACATTGTTCTTACCATTTGGCTGAATGGGCATGTTCTAGTCTTCATTTAAAAAAAAAAAAACCAGAGAGACTTCTACAGTTCAACAGAAACCCTAGGGCAGAAAACATATTAAACAGTTACAATCATAATATTGTTAAAAGAATAAAAGTCAGAAGCAATTTCCAGAATTTTGCTTTTATCCTATGAAGAACCGGATGCCAATTAAAGTATTACTATGACAAGTGAAATTATAGAGTAAAGTCAGCAGTTAGGAACACAAGCGTTCCTCATTTTTCTCTACACCAAGAGACAAAAATATATATTTAAAGAGTTGGCCTAAAACCTTTTCATTATCTAACTGCTTTCGTGATCTTACAGAATGACAGTTTTCTTAACACCAATGTTCCCACAGTTTTACATGTTATAAAGATCAGGAACCCTAATGTGCTAAAAACAAAAGGATGGACTATTAAATGAACAAATAATCCTGTTTGTGAGCAAAATGTTGACACTGGGTCTGAGCTGACACGTCTTTCTGAGACAATACCTGGATAACATTGAAGCAATAACCATAACATTCCCCTGTAGAATAACCTCACGTCATTGTGGAGTCTTGCTGCCTTCAGATTTCATCTTCACCCTCTAGAATGCTTTATGTCCTTATCAACGAAAAGACCAATTAAAAGTCCTGACAGCATCATCTCAGTTCTCTTACTGATATACCTTGCAGGAAAACTTTCTTAGGATCAGTAGAAAACAAGACATGAAATAAAGAGCAGTCAATATTGTCAGCTATTTGTGTACATTCTCACAAGACTATTCACTAAAGGGTGACGAGTTTGGAGAAGGCAGGAGAAGTGAACAATCTAGGCCAAAATAGCTGATGAAAAATTCTCCAATTCAGCTCACTTTCCAGTTCAGCTATGTTGTCTTAGATTGTTCACTTCTTCTGCCTTCTCCAAACTCTTCACCCTTTAGTGAATAGCCGTGTCAGTGTTTGTAAAGCTAAACTGGATTTATAATAGGACCACAAATTTCATGGCCAGAGCATTGATTGGTAGACTTGTGCACCGGCAAAAAAATTGTTTAGTTCCGTTTTGATTCAGATTTTGCGTTATTTCGTCTTTCGGGATTCAGGTCCCGAAAGTCAATTTGTTTCGGGATTTGGATTTGGACGAAATTCGTTAGTGGTAGTCTGTACAAATTTTCGCTTCGTTGCAGCAAAGTGACATTTAATTTCACAACGCAAATAACGCAAATTCGTCCACAGACGCAAATTCGTACAGACTACCGCTAACAAATTTTGTCCGAAATTTAAATTTCGGATATTTGGATTCGTTTCCATTCATCATTTCTGTTATTCGGATACATCTGAATCGCCGAATATTGAAAATGCGTCCGAAAAACACATTTTTCCAAAACGAATCACACATGTCTATTGATTGGTCAGATTTTACATGCATTGTCCCCTACCCTGAGGTTTATAACAATATTAAGCAGTTATAAAACACCAATTCCATAAAAGTTGGGATGCTGTGCAAAATCTACATAAAACAAATTGAAGTGATTTCCAAATCTCATAAACCCATATTTTATGTACAGTAGAAAATAAAAAATATATCCAATGTTTAAACTGAAAAAATGTACGATTTTAAGAAACAAATAAGGTAATTTTGAAATTGATGGCAGCAACACGTCTCTTCAATAGTTGGGACAGGCGTACCATGGTGTATCATCCCCTCTTCTTTTAACAACACCCTGTAAACGTCTGGGAACTAAGGAGACCAGTTGCTGGAGTTTTGGGAGAGGAATGTTATCCCATTCTTATCTGATATAGAATTCTAACTGCTCAACAGTCCTGGGTCTTCTTTGTTGTATGTTTTGTTTCAAGATGGGCCAAATATTTTCAATTGCTGAAAGGTCTAGACTTCAGGAAGGCCAGTTAAGCACCCGGACTCTTCTACTACAAAGCTTTGCTGTTGTCATAGAGGCCAGGGGTTGACTGACCCATCGGGCACTTAGGCATTGCCATCAAGTCAGTGGGCGGACCCCTTTAAGTGAGCGGGTGAGCAGGCGGGGACCGAACCCCAGCACGGGCTAGAGGAGTCTACTACCACAGATCCTGCGATCCTCCAGTGACACCTTTCCAGCTGTGCCGCTTCCTCTCCGCCGTGATCACCAGGCAGGTATTCTGCCCTTCTCCTTATTGGCTCTGATCCCATACTGTAGACTCCTGCAAAGCAGCATCCATGGTTTGTAATGCTGCATGTGTGTTGTGTCACATCACAGCAGGGGCTGACTGGCAACTTTTAGCCCAGGTGTCAAGTACAACCCAGAGGCCCATGGTGCGGCAACTTGAACCCCCCTCCCGCTTTGCCTCTTCCCCCGCCTTCTCCCCGCCCGTCTGAAGCATCACAGCCACTATAGAGATCTTTACCCTGTGCAGTTCAAGGACATGCATGAATACATATATTCAGTGCATTGATACATCAGGCACATGGATTATACTGCTTAGCATAGAAGATTTATTAATTCTGATGAGTGCCATGGTCTGCAGTGCGTTTGTTCTGGCCTGAGGTCTGCCATGCATTGGTTCTGGTCTGAGATCCCATGTGTTGGTTCTGGTCTGAGGTCTGCCGTGCATTGGTTCTGGTCTGAGGTCTGCAGTGCATTTGTTCTGGCCTGAAGTCTGCCATGCATTGGTTCTGGTCTGAGATCCCGTGTGTTGGTTCTGGTATAAGGTCTGTCATGTGTTGGTTCTGGTCTGAGGTCTGCCATGTGTTGGCATTGGTCTGAGGTCTGCAGTGCGTTTGTTCTGTTCTGAGGTCTGCCGTGCATTGATTTGTACAGCGATCATTCCTAAACTGTAGAGGATCTTCAGGGGTGGGGAAACTCTGGCTATGTAACTGTGGTGGAGCTACAAGACCCATGATGCATTGCAAGATTCTTGCATATGCATGACTCCCACAGCCAGATGCATGATGGAATTTGTAGTTTTACCACAGCAAGAGGAATTACGTTTATCCCACGCCTTGTCATAATGCATTGAGTGGATTTTATATGGGCGGAGCCCAAGGGGGCCCCATAATCTCTTATTGCCCGGGGGCCCCATATGTTGGCAGTCTGCCCTTGATAGAGGCAGTATGTGGGCTAGCATTGTCCTGCTGAAATATAGAAGGCCTTCCCTGAAAAATAAGTTGTCTGAATGGGACCATATGCTGCTCTAAAACCTGGATATATCTTTCAGCATCGAGGGTACCTTTCCAGATGTGCAAGCTGCCCATTCCATACACACTAATGCGCCCCCCCACCCCTCCATCACCATCAGAGATGCAGGTTTTTGAACTAAACACTAATAACAAGCCAGAAGGTCCCTCTCCTCTTTAGTCTGGAGGAGGCAGCGCCCATGGTTGCCAAAAAGAATGTCAAATTTCAATTCGGCAGATCACAGAACAGTTTTCCACTCTGCAACAGACCATTTTAAATGCACTTTGGCCCAGAGAAGATGGCAGCATTTCTGGATCATGTTCACATATGGTTTGTTCTTTGCATGATAGAGCTTTATCTCGCATTTTTGGATGGTACAGTTAACCTCCCTGGCGATCTGATTATTCAGGATTTTAGCATCCCAAAGCGGTACATTGTTTTTCATTGAAATCTGTTGTTTTATATTGTAGGCCTGTAATTCTTAGTAAATCTTAGGAATAACTCACCTAAATCTGTCCAAACAAGAGTCCAGTAGACATTCCAGGTATGATAAAGTTTGAAAAGAATTGAGCAACAGCGATTTGTTGGGAAATTCGTCATCAGACACTTAAAGCGACTTTCAGTGTCTGATGACAAATTTCCCAACTAATCACTATCGCGCAATTCTGCAAGTGATTCTAATTTACTATCGCTGTTTTCTACCTGGTCTAAAACCGCTTTTGACCTAAAGGGACACTTTTTGGATGCCATGGACGTTCACAAGTTTCCAGGCAGAAAGAACAGCAAAAGTGCAGGCAGGGCACTGGACAAAGCTCTAGGGACAAAATTGAAGTGAAATAGTTTGATACATAAGTGTAATCATAGCAGATTACATTGCATTGTGTGTAATCTGTGTAAATGTCATGTTTTCACTTTTGAATTTCCCGTCGGCTCCGCCCCCCCTTGTGACGCCCGAAAATGAAACTAAAACTCACCAGCCGGCCGCGTGCAGCAGAGGACACCGCAGGCTCGCAGGGACAAGGTAAGTGACACTTTTTTGTGCAATCCCGAGTCTGGCTTGGGGTTACCGCTCTTGGTACTGAAAATTAACCTCGAGCCAGACTCGGGAATATTGCCAGGGAGGTTAACTTTATTCACAGACAGTGATTTTGGAAGTATTTCTGAGCCCATGTAGTAATGTCCATCACAGAATAATGCCTGCTTTTAATACAGTGCCGTCTGAGGACCCAAAAATCACAGGCATCCAATATTGCGTTTTGGCCTTGTACCTTGCGCACAGAGATCTCTCCAGATTCTCACATCAGATTCTCTGAAAGGTTGCAATTTTTGATGTGACAAATATGCGGCGCCATCCGCAGTTGCTTCAGCACAAGGGGCATTCGGTAAGTAGTGCAACAGTTATCTGCAGTTCTGTCCCTTTAAAACACACAACACACAAACAAAAAAGCTGTGGAACTCAGGAACTGTCCCTGCCACCTTTCTTCAAACTAGGGATGCACCGATACCAAGTACCGTACTCGGTACAAGTACAAGTACAGATACTTTTCCAGCTCCAAGATTAGACTAGAGAAAAAAATCAAAAGTTAGGCAGCTGTCATTTGTAAGGAGCACACGGAGCTCCTGGGATTTGTACATCTCTGTTTTAATGTATGATTTTGTTTTTATAACTATATATACGGGATTCACCGATACCATTTTTGCAAGTACAAGTACTGATACATTTTTGTTTATTGCCATGTGACAGTTTTTCTAAAACTATACAGACTAATGATTTTGGCACAAATGATTTTGGTGGAGCGCCAGAGCCAGATACCAGCTGCAACCGCTGGAACCGCTGCAACCCTGGTAATTCTCATGAAAATGCCAAATATTGGCACTGGTATCTGAAAAGTATTGGTGCACCCCTACTTCAAACCATACTACTTTTATGTTGTGCCTATAGGATAGGAAGTAAAGGAGAATCTTCCTAATAGGACACAGAGAAAAAAAACCCTTACAGGGGTTTTACCTATTCCCTACTTTATCCAAAATCCTCATTTCTACTGACAGGTATTTGTCATCTTCATCCACTGCCAGGTAAGTTTATTAATTTCCCAAATGAGCAAGCTGAATAAACAGGCAAAGCTAGGTATGGAAATGTGCCTAGGCTTGTCTGTCCTTTTTAATATGACCTTCTGAATACATTGGAAACACAAAGCTGTAGAATTCTGAGCAACTGTCTTGTCGTCAGAGGAGGCTTCTGGGTGTCTTGTTGGTGAACATCTTCCATTGCAGACATAATTGTGTAGGATAGCGCAAGTGAAAGACAAACATGTTTATAATTTATAGAATGACTTTCAGCATGTGTTTGCAGAAATAATTCCACGGCACACTTCCACAGCAGCAGACAAGTGGCTACTCGGAATGGAGAATTCAGCAGTGAGAGAAAGGTTTTCCTTGTTCTTTTGAAAAGAAAGTCACTTTAATTACATTGAACACCGTGAGGTTATCTCTCCTGTCACCAGCTTCACATCAACTGAGCGCCAAGAGCGTGTTGACACGAGAAATTATTTAGTTTGTGACTAGAGGTATTTGCATAAAGATGTCTCTTGTTTTTCCACCAGTGAACATGTGTGTGCGGCTTGTACATTCTGTTCTTACAGTATGTAACCCTTTCCGCTGGCTGCGCAAAGTTTGTAGCACAATTGCTCACAAAGATGAGCAAATGGGCCGTGATACGCTTCGGAAGACAATGGCAAAAAAAATATGTTCCTTAACTTTAATCTGTTTCAGATTCTTCATTGCAATTATTGGTCCCAGAAACAGTTCTTAAAGAGGCCCAGTCCCAACCCCATGCCTTAACCAGATAAACATACAGAGTAAAGTGATTCCACACTCATAAATTAAGCTGAGCTTTTTTCATCAATTCTCCTCAATGCTAGAAATAGATTTTATTTTTTTAAGAAACTCTGACATTTAAGGAGTGTTGGAGGCTGTGTCCTCTACAGAAACCAAGTTACTTCCCTTACCAACCCTGACATCAGCCGAAGTCCTGGCAATGTGACCACGGAAGCCTTGTGTGATCTGCATTGACAGTCTTTGAAGATCATGCAAGGCGTTCCCATCTACTGCCAGGACCTCAGCTTATGTCAGGGCTGGGGAGGGGGCGCAGATGGGTGTTTGTGGAGTAAGCTGGCCTTCAACATTGCTTAAAGTGTTGGAGGTACTTCAAGGTATTAGGTCGATTTTCAGCTTTGCAACATATCAAAATTGAAAAATAAAGCCAGCCTGACTTATGGATCTGTAATTAACTTTAATTGAACTAGAGTAAGCATGCCACATGCAAAGACTACTTTTGCAAAAAAGTTGTATTCAGCATATAAGCACCGCAGTACAGTAGGTACAAAGATCCAAGTATATCATTTCACATCAGTCATAATACAGCTAAAGTGTTTGCAACACTGTTGGTTCCTACCAATACCAATAGAATAATTGCATGTACTGTACATATGAAAAATGAGCCCCACTCATTTAGCAGCCAATGTTCATAAATACATACAGAGCAGAGCCAGACCTTGGTGAAAAGGGAGAGGAGGAAGAATCTAATGATTTGGGCGTAAAGATACTGAGTACCAATACCGCTGCTTGCACTGGCATGAAGCCGGCTTCCCAGGCAATCAGGAAGCTGGGCGGAGGGTAATGACATGCCGCCTGGCTTACTGATTGCCCAGGAAGCTGGCTCCATGTTGTTTGGCCGGCTCGATTGTGATTGGCCGGGAAACTGGCTTCCCAGCCAATCAGCATTGAACAGGCTTACTGGCCAATCAGGAAGCTGGGCGGCGAGTAATGACCCACCTCCCGGCTTTATGATTGGCCGGGAAGCTTGATCCATGCTGATTGGCTGGAAAGCTGGCTTCCCAGCCAATCAGCATGGAGCCGGCTTCCCAGGCCAATCAGGAAGCCGGGAGGCGGGTCATTACCATTAAATTGATGACCGCAACGCATCTCAAAAAAGTTGGGACAGGGCCATGTTTACCACGGTGTAGCATCCCCTCTTATTTTAACAACACTCTGTAAACATCTGGAAACTGAGAAGACCAGTGGGTGGAGTTTTAAGAGAGGAGTGTTGTCCCATTGTTGCCTGATATAGGATTCTAACTGCTCAACAGTCCTGGGTCTTCTTTGTCGTATTTTTCGTTTCAAGATGCCAAATATTTTTAGTTGGTGAAAGGTCTGGACTGCAGGCAGACCAGTTAAGCACCCGGACTCTTCTACTACAAAGCTATGTTGTCGTCACAGATGCAGTATGTGGTTTAGCATTATCCTGCTGAAATATAAAATGCCTTCCCCGAAACATACATTGTCTGGATGGGTGCATATGCTGCTCTAAAACCTGGATATATCTTTCAGCATTGAGGGTACCTTTCCAGATGTGCAAGCTGCCCATTCCATAGCCACTAATGCTCCTTCATACCATCAAAGATGTAGGCTTTTGAAGTAAGTGCTGATAAAAAGTCAGAAGGTCCCTCTCCTCTTTAGTCCAGAGAATAAGGCGCCCATGGTTTCCAAAAAGAATGTCAAATTTCAATTTTTCTGACCACAGAACAGTTTTTCACTTTGCAAACCATTTTAAAAGAGCTTTGGCCCAGAGAAGATGGTGGCGTTTCTGGATCATGTTCAGATATGGCATGATAGAGCTTTAACTTGCATTTTTGAATGACACAGAGAACTGTGTTCACAGACAGTGATTTTTGGTAGTATTCCTGAGCCCATGAAGTGATGTTCATCACAGAATCATGACTGTTTTTAATAAAGTACCACCTGAGGACCCGAAGATCACGGACATCCAAAATTGCTTTTCGGCCTTGTCCCTGGAGGTCAGAGATTTCTCCAGATTCTCAGAATCTTTTGATGATATTATGTACTGAAGGTGATGATATATTTAAAGTCTTTGCAATTTTACGTTGAGGAACATTCCGAAATTGTTCAACATTTTTTAGACGCAGCTTTTTTTTTTTTGGTGAAACACTGCCCATCTTTACTTCTGAGACACTCTGACTCTCTAAGATGCTCTTTTTATACCCAATCATGTTACTGACCTGTTGCCAATTAAACTAATTAGTTGCAAACTGTTCTTCCAGCTCTTCCTTGTTAGTACCACTTACTGTGCCAGGTTTTTGTTGCCCTGTCCCAAGTTTTTTGAGAAGTGTTGCTGCCATCAAATTCAAAATTACCTTTTTTTTAAATGATACGTTTTCTCAGTTTAAACATTTGATATAATATGAAATATAGGTTTATGAGATTTGAAGATCATTCTTCAACATTTTGGGAATTGGGGTTGTACTGTACATCACTAGCAAAGACCTCCACATACCTACAGTGACTTTCATTGCTTTCTCTAGAACCTGGGAGACATCTATACCTTGTTTGCATGTCACAACTTGTGCTCAGTCTTTCATTCTTTTTATGTATTGAGCACATCACTTCTTACTCCATAGATTTTTTTGCTAGCACCACTGGATACATTGGACAATCACTTCTCTTCATGCTTAGGTCTTCCTGAAAACTTCTCATGTACATAACAACATCTTGATCCGTTGATTAGACACACTCTTCTACAGAAGTAGAGTTACTTAAGGCTGGCTGATGAATTGCTTGCATCCATAATAGTTTTTTTGGAAGCACCCGGGGTTTCTGGAAGTCCTCACATGGTAGACCTCAGTCATCTCTCACTTCCAGTTGAAAGCTTTGTCTTCCCTAAATGTAAGATTAAACTCTTCCACTCTGAAACAAGGGCAATCTCTCTCAAATGGGGGGCTATTCCCCCAGTCAGAAAGCCGAACCCCCTTTGCTACACTACAGTGAGAAATGCGGCCAAACTTTGTAAGCACCCATAAACACTAATCATATAGAAAAAACACACTAGGTTCTATTCATCTTGTTTCACATTTGATGACAATATTAGCTATCTATACTTTGTTATAAGGTAATGCGCATGTTTTACCCCTTAAAAAAACTGCATTTTGTTGTCCTTTAGTGATCATCTGGCTGGTGGCAGCTGCTGGGGGAAAGTTGGAAAAGTTTTAGGGTTGTTGCATAATTTTTACTGATGTTGTTGCTTGAGTTCTGGTTTGCAGTTATGTTTACCAATCCATTCAGATCAATACAGTTTCCCATCGGTGGGCAGCATAGTCACTTGCTGAGCGCTTACTTTTAAAACTTGTGAGTAAAGGACTTGAATCTGAGTTGATTCATCCAGCTTTTTGATACTGTTTTTGCTTCAATATTGCACATAAAAAACCCTGAGGAAAAAGAATGTTTGTGTGTTCAGGCTCATGACATTTGGTAGGATGTCTGGGGAAATGCAATCTTTTCTCTCTTTTTTATTAGCAATGTTCCTTTGTGACTTTTCTCTACACCTGGTAATCCATTGGAGAGCCCTATCTCCTGGAAATACATTGTGAATAGTGGAATGCAATTTTTATTGTTAACCAAGTTCATATAGTGTTGCATAACGTAGATATGCTAGCATTTGAGACCGAAGTGGATTGCAGGGCTCGCACGGTGAAATAGAGATTGGATTACATGGAGAGTTGTTTATCACACAGATAATGGCCTTAGTGTTCAAAGGAAGGATACAGCATAAAACAGCTACACATCAAAATGAAGGCCGCAGGATGCTTAACTGCCATCACACAAACACCAATGTCGGAGTTTGCACAGGGAAATCACTCATTTTATCATCACTGTGAGGTGGTACAAGGCACTGACCTTATCAAAACGTGTAAATATCCCTGCATGATAAAGCCTTAGGGAGTATGCATTTAATGTAATAATCAGAAAAAAAGATAAAAACACCCTCCTTTTTTCTGAGATGCTGTTCTTAGAAGGAAGACAATAAAAATGCTAAATATGCACTCCAGCCTGAGTTGCTAAACAACTTTCATATCAAACAGACTCAGGGCAGTGATGTTTAGGGGCACATTCTCAATCCCATTAGTGTAATGCACAGTCCAAAGCAGTTGGATTCTACACTCAGCCCCCAATTAATAAAAAAAATTCATTAACCATCCACTTGAAGCTCTGCCCTCCATTCACCTACCGTGTCTTGTAGTGACATATTGGCGGGAGCCAATTAAACTCTATAGGGGACATGGGAAAGTGGCACTCCTAGAACTGTCAATTTCTCATCAGACTTTGGAGAAAACCCTCTCTTCAATGGAGCTGGGTTTGGCAGCAGAATAAGTAAGTATTTACAATCTTATTTTTTCAAATTTAATTGCCAAATCTTTTTTGGCAATTTAATTTGGCAACAGGGTGCTATTAAGTTATTTTACAGTAATATCATGTCATATATGCACTTTATTAAACGATAACTGTAGCCAGTCCTCACAGTGCTGCATAATAATCTGTGTACAAAAATAGAGCCTACCAATCCTGTTTTATGGAATACAAAGTAGAAACTTGTTATTACATACAATCCATTACCCCCATCAACAAATACAAAGCTAGCCTTTGCTGCAGCAAGTTGATTTGCAGATTGTAAACTTAGTTGATAGGTATTGTTGCAGCTCACAGTAAAACATAGTGCAAACAACTTTATATCATGTATGTTCATGTTTTGGTAATGATCATCCTAAATGCAGTTTTCTTTTAAGGAACAGCTCTGCTAAGTGCTAATTTCATCTAACCTGACCAAATAACATAATTCCAGTTCATCTTAGAAAAAAAGAAATCCTTTCTGAAAATAAAAGAAAAACACTCTTTATTTCTAACACTCATCTACACGGGAAAAAATGTAAAAAATTAGAAGCTTTGTGTGGCCATTTCTCCTTAACATGTCATGAATGTATATTTTGGAAGCATCACATTATTTCTAATCTTCCATTTTCTCCCAGTGTTAATAAAGCAGGTCAGGCAGACAAATCAATCTGGGTGCCTAGTTTTGGAGATAATCTTGTTTTCATATTACAGGTCCTCTCAGCTTTAGAAACAGAGGCAAACATTATTGAAAGGTTATGAATCTATGCAGTTCTTTTAATATGATATGAACAAAGCTCTTTTTTAGATGTCTACAGACTTGTCTGGTTCACCAGTTTAAGGTCAGTTCAGGGGACATTAGTCTTAGGCTATGGCAAACATTCTCTGCCTAAGCCTTCTCAATTTTTTAGCCTTTGGCTGGATTATAGCTTTCCTGGCCAACTGTTTTTACTTTGCTCCCAGACATTTTTAAAATAGGGATGTCTGTATATTGCTTTTCCTCCCATCTCCGTAGGCAAAAGCCTGAATATTCATTTAATGTGTACAATTGGTCCCATGCCTTTTGTTGCAATGATTTTTCAGTATTTTATCATGGCTGGCTTCTAAATGTATGTAGGCAGCTTTAGGTTTAAGCTCATGTTTATTGAATATGGAATAGCTTGATCACTGATCAGTAGATATCATGTTGTTACATTGATATGTGAAAGGCTGGCCAAAAGAGGAGTTGTCATGAACTGGACTCAGAGGTGAGACCCGGAATCAAGTATGTGGACCCTAATTACACTTCCAGGGGCACCTAGATCAAAGGGTGCAAGCATTGTAAACTGACAACTCCCAGGGCTGGAGTTCTAGCAAGGATAGGAGCTGAGGAGCTGAATGTGGAAAGTGGAAATCAGGTTCAGCTGGAGGTTCAAGTACTAGGCAGGATGCTGCAATGCTGAGTAGGTAGCATGGGGTCCCCCAGGGTGTGGAATCTAAGCCAGCCAGTCTTCCCCAGAGCTCCTGATGGTGGAGATGGATTTGCTGCGTGCTGACCCCAGGTCATGACCCAACTCACCTAACAGCCAACGATGGTTGATAAGGCCAGAGTTCTGGACAGGTTGCAGACACACATACAACAGACAAAAAAAAGGATAGAGATTGACTGAAGACTGGGATTTCCAGTGACAAGCCAAAATTCACGGCTGACTGAAGACAAGGATTTCCAGAGACAAGCCAAAGGTTGGTACATGGATAAACTTTAAAAAATCCAGGTTCAATAGCAAACAGGGGGCTCAGCATCTAGCTTAGGAAAGCCTTGCTTGGACAGCACACCATGTGCTGCACTGAGTTTAAATAGAGTCAGCAAGACGGACGATCCACAGGATTGCCCACAAGCAGACTACACTGATTGGCTGAGAAGCTGCATAAGAAACAGCAGGAGAGATTGGCCGACGCTTAAAGCTGCTAGACTGGTGCAAGAGTTAGGAACAGAGCACATGCCTGGAGGACTACACAAAAAAACACAGCCCTGTATGACTGCAGAACCACGGGTAAGTGGTCTGCATGTATAGGTGAAACTCGAATAATTAGAATATCGTGCAAAGTTCATTTATTTCACTAATGCAACTTAAAAGGTGAAACTAATATATAAGATAGACTCATTACATGCAAAGCAAGATAATTCAAGCCGTGGTTTGTCATAATTGTGATTATCATGGCTTACAGCTCATGAAAACCCCAAGAACCCCAAATCCACAACCTCAAAAAAGTAGATTATTACATGCAATCAATAAAACATGGATTGTATATAGAACAATATCGGACCTCTGAAAAGTACAAGCATGCATATGTACTCAGTACTTGGTTTGGGCCTCTTTTGCAGAAATTACTGCAATTACTTTTGCACGATATTCTAATTATTCGAGTTTCACCTGTACTTGAAGAACTACAAATAACAGCTCAGCTGCATGTCTGCAGCTGAACTGTGACAGTGGTCACCTTGTTGTTGACTTGCAATAACCTCCGAAACAGCTGTGACTGCCTTTTTTGAGACTACCTAGAGGTTAACATGATACAATCCTTGTATGCAAATATAAGACACCTGACAATGAAGAGGATAACTTTCCTTCTTGTTGGATTAAACATTTACTAGAATCTCTTTCTGTTGACCTAATGTTCAGTGTCAACCTGAGAAAAACTAATCATTTTATGTTTTGCCTTAAAATGTCCTCTGCCTCAGCATTGACTCTATCCTGTTCATCTACTCCTTTACTGACTGGAACATCTTTATCCTTGCATGGCAAGAAACGTATGACAGCCCCCATCCAGACAGATTAGTGTTGGTTCCATGTTTACATTCTTATCCAGGATGGACACAGGTTTTATGGCAGGAAGTGTACTACAGATGAGGATGGTAGATAGGCAGGATCTGTGTTGGGCTGGCTCATAATTTATAGTAGCCATCTCTGAGTTGATACAGCCTACCCCTCATCTTCCTCATCTTCAGCATGCTGTCTGCTTTTTGCCTGTGTACACTGTGTCTATTGATCTAAACACTGCATTGGCTACTATAGACAAGCTGAACAGTAGGAAGATAAGAAATACGGTAGCCATTCTGGTCAATTTTTTCAAAAAAAACAGTAGGTTCCAAGGCTGCATAAAAGCATAACTATCCTACTTCAAGTGATTTGGTGGAAAATCAGACAACGTATCGTTTGCAGTACTTCATCCTTGGAGCCCATGCTTAAGGACCTAATTATTCAAGGAAGCCTGTTAAAAGCTTCTGTAAGAAATCACAGCATGCTGCTTCCTTCAATGCAACAAGCTGAATACTTACCTCTCTGGTGGGGATTAAATAACATCTTTGCTATCTTTGTAAGCTTCAGGTGTTGTCAGGGACATCCAGGTTTTTCGGACAGAGTGTCCTTCTTTGGAGTCATGGTTCTCTCCAGTGCTACATCAGAAACCAGTTGACAGTGGGAGGAAATGTGGACCCTGTGACGTACGCCCGGCCCAGACCGCTGTACGTCAATCCCACGTGACCATACACCAGTCTGAACCAAGCGTGAGCGTCACAAGGACGTGGCGATACCACTCTCAGCCTCACCCTGCGCAGAGATTTCCCAGCTCGCAGTACACAATCTCAGGCCAGCAGACTGAGAGCGATCGTCACCAGGATTGGTTAACTCCACCGTTAACCCTTTACCCCCAAACTTCCACTGTCACCATGTGTTTTTCGGAACACAAACCGTGTCCAGCAAATGCTGCGACAATTTCAACACTTAACCAATGCCTGTGATATCTCTGTCCTCTCAGACAGGAATATGACAGGATTCACTATACAGTAGCGCTCTTCAGAGAGCAAGGATACTTTAAGTTCGTATATTTAGAGCATAGAGATAAGCTTAACGATTTTTAAAATCGTCCTTTAATAAAAGAAACGGTGCAGAAAATATACAGAAAAGGATTTAATAAAAGAGACAAAATATATATACAACAGCAAAATAAAAGGGAATAAAAGAAGAATACTCAACAGTCCTGGGATTGTGAGTTCTGACAGAGTTCAGAGTTCAAGAAGCAAAGTGGAAGTCTGCCGGGCTCTCCTTCAAGCAGACTTCCAGCAGATAATGTCCAAAGATTAAAGGGGAACTCTTCTGCGATGTTCAGACTTCTAGTTCCTCGATGATGTTTAAAACAAGACCCACTCTAGTTGCCAACACAGAGTATTTTATAAGACCCTTTTGGAGGGTGTTCTGAAGCCAGCCCCTAGGCCGGGGTGGGCGGGCAAACGGGCGGAGGATGAACCTTTAGTTTACCTATCCCCACCCAAATTCCAAAGTATAAAAAATGTTACTTGATTTTCCAACTTAGGGTTTCTGACTTTTGTGGGAATGCGAGGTCATCACCTAGCAGACCTGCTTGTTTATATAAGAAGTCCACTCGTAATATATGGAGGGCCTAGTGCCATGCCTTTTTATGACAGTCATAAAAGGATTAGCAGAGATATGTTGCAATGTCCCTCAGACTGGGCAATAAAAGATCACAGCCAGAGCATCTCTTTGTGGAATGTGGAAGGACCTGTCACATCACTAAATGAAGGCCTGCAGGTGCTCTTAACTGGAGCACAAACACATTCTATTTGGTATATTCAGACTCAGACCGCCTTATCGTCACAGACCTCAGCAGGACATAACATACAACACACCAAGAAGTATTCAGCTTCTTGCATTGCAGACAGCAGATGGCTACATTTGTTTTCAGACTAGCAACTGGGGTAAAGGCTTCTGAGTAGCATTATGGAAACTGTGCTCATATGAGTAATGTATTTATGTGCAATCGGTGGATCCTTATATAACTGAACCGGATTCTTGGTAGATTGATATGAAACAGAAATAAATGTATCTCCTGGACCAGTATACCTCTGTATTACCAGCTTTAGTGCCAATTACTTCTCAGAAAAGTACTTCAGACAGACTGTTGGCTATGAAGATCAGGTCCTTTAATTACCATATTCCAGAAATGTACATGAAAAATGCTCTACGACAAGCTGACAAGTTAATATGGATTACTCCAGCATATATTTGCATACAGGATGTCTTTGTAGCCAATACTGTGTCTGCCTCATGGGAGGTATAACAATTTCTAAGCATTGCAACCATTTTGCTATATGTGACTATATCACTCCCCCCTTGATTTATTTAATTTATCAGAAAATGGTTGCTATAAACAGGTCTCGGGTGGAAGGGCTTTACAAAGTTCTGCCTGTACATCAATTATTCCTCACTAGTAGAAAAACAGCATTAAGATGAAAAGGCGTCATTTACCACCACAATTTTGACATCTACAGGAAAGTCATTTATGGCTGCGTATAATTTCCAGATCCGTCATCGCTTACCGCAGCATTGTGGTTGCTCCATAAGTCATTCACTCGGTTTAGCAGAAGAAAGAATTTCTGTAGAAAAAAATTCCCCAACCTGGTTTCCGTGCATATAAAACAGCAATCTGACTATCTCTTGAGACACCATTAGCTTCCTTCCAATGCAGATGTGTTGGGGAAAAAAAAGCAATATTTTTATCATGAGGCTGTTTGGAATAAAACTGAGCCACTACCTAGAATATACCTGGATTTCATTAAATTAACTGTTTGCAAATGAAACAGGCTTGCTATTATTTGGACTATGTTCTAGCCATGAAACCAAGTTCAGATATAGTTATATAGACATATACCTGAATTTACTAGAGGCTTAAACAGAAAAGAGTGTACTTCGCGTAGCACATATTATGTTATAAGATAACTTAGGCTGAGAAAAACATATATTCTTAAATATCCCACTGCTGTTTCTTAGGCCTCATTCACACCAAATCCATTGCATGGCATTACAATCCATTTTTCAACAGATGGTAATGCAAGGGCAATAAAACTTTTATCGGTATGAAAGTATGAATGGGACAATCCACACCGGTGCGTTGCATTGCGATGCTGTCCATTGTTTGGAAAAAAATAAAGCAACACACCGCTTCAAAACTGCATTCTAATGCAAAACATCACGAGCTTTAATTAGGTGTGTCCTCTCTGGACAAGTCACTTCACATAAAGCTTGACCCCCCCAAAAAAGCCTAAAAAATTGCAATGCTATGGATTGGATCACATTGCAATTGGTTGCATTGTGATTAACTTGCAATGTTAGTGTGAATGGGGTCTTAATGTTTTTATCTCCAGTGTCACCATTAAATCTTCAGACCTGGGCAGCAGGTGGCTGAGCAATGGTCTCTACAGCAGTTCGACACACTCCTGCTGAGTCAGAGTTCATGCTCCCTGAGGAATGGAGAACTCTAGTTCTGAGTCAGCAGGGGAGGTGTCAGACCTATACAGAGTTACCACTGCCTGCACATAGCTAACAAGGGCTCTTTTCTGCATAATGCTGACAGTGGATAGACTTTACTATAGAGGCTGTGGCTTTCAAAAGAAATAGAACTTTGAGGCCGCATTCACACCCAATCCATTAGCGTCCATTCTCAATGGATGTCAACAGATGCCAACGAAAGGTAATCTAAAAAATGTATGGGTGTGAATGGGGCCAGTTCACACAGCTGCGATCCAATGGAACCCGTTGCAGTGTGATGAAAAAAAGTAGCACATGCTCTACTTTTTTTTCAGCACAAATTAATGCAATGCATCAAAAAAGGATGTCGACACAACACAACGGAATGGAAGTAAAGATAAAAAAAATACACACAATGTTGTCCTCTCAACATGTTAATTAAAAAAAAAATTAACAAGAATAAAATAAACAAACACAACGCTAGTCAACAGACCTCCATTGACTTACGTTTTTGGTCTGATTTTGGTGTGAACGAGCTCTAAGAGTATGTGCTAGGAATATTTATAACTGATTTCAACTAAACGTTCAGTTGGGCTTTAAAATCATTTCTGATATGACTCATATTTTACATGCTTGCGTTTATATATTTTTGTTGTATTCTATTAAATATGATTTTTATTAAATATGATTTGTATAAAATATGATTTGAAGATTGAACATTGGAGATTAACCCTACTAGTGCTGAATCTGTGTATAAACACAGTTTCAGCACCATGGATGCATGCCAGCACATGAACAAAAGGGCATTTCTGTTATTCACCCAAAACATTCACACAAAGATTCTACCAAAGGAAACAATAGCTGCTACTGTACTATCAAGACCTGTCCTGGTAAGATTCAAACTAACAAGATTGACCCTATTTATTATATATGTCACATAATAATTAGGGTGAATCCGGCCAGAAAATGCTAGGAGAATCCCATTAAATCTTGCTTGGGCTGATGTACCTATGTTTTTTTAATTTTTTAGAATGTCATTGTAAGAAGGAGCAGCAAATCAGAACCAATGTAAAGAACTACAAAGCATGACATGCTGTATGCATATGACCTTCCCTGTAAACATATACCTGGAAATAGAAACAAGATATTTAAAAAGTTAACATATATTGATAGGAATAGTTGGATCAAGCTCAGCTTGCATAGCAAAAAATAATAATTGACAAGACTGTATATTAATTTAAAAGGAATCTTTCACCATGACAACTGTGATTGGACATGGAGCAGTTCCATAATTAGTTAACCATAGTCAACATGGAACTAAATTTGTGTCATGTTTACGGAGCATTGCAAGTACGCACAGCACACCTGCACATTATAGCTAACTTACTCCTTTGTGCACCCTCCCTCAGGGATGGGAGCTTTGTGTTCCCCCTTCTTTGCACTGTCCACCACTGCCATCTTCTCCTCATCTTCTTTCACATCTGGCAACTTCTCTCTTCAACCATTGGGCAGCAACTAATGATGCATGCTGAAGTTACATCATCTTGGTGCCTGGATACATCCGGACTGCACTGCACGTGCACCATAGTCAGTGTACACAAAGAGAAAATGTAAGAGCTGAAAGGTAAAGGAATTTTTTGGCATACATTTGTTGTCATTGGTCACATTTAGGTTACAGTGTAAAAATATTATCTCTAGGGGATCTCTGTGAAAAAAAAGCAGAAAACCAAAATTGAATTTCCTAACTTTTTATCACAGTACAGCTTTGTGAAATGATTGTAGGAAGTGTCAAGGAACACAGCAGTGAACAGCAATTATTACACCATGCAATCTTCGACGCTTCCTTTTTTAAATATAATGATTTTCTATTCCATTGCTTATTTTTAAGTTAAGTTAAAATTGACCAGTGGGGGAAACATGGAAGGCATATGGGTGAAGGCGACCTCAAAGCTTACTAGAAAGGTTGAAAGCTGCCTATAACCACAGCTGCCTGTAGGTCTATTGCCTGTTTTGAGTGTCAGGTTTTGCTGACCACTGCTTACGTATTTTATAATCATGTGAATAGTTTGAATTGCCCACGTTTGTGATGGGTTTACTTTACAGATGGTGCACCTCTTTTACCATTGGCAGAGAAGCTGCACTATCAAAAAACTGAAGTTTAATTTAATTGCTTTTCACTTTAAACTGTGTACTGACAAACAATATTATTTACAATCAAATGAGACTGATTTTTAAAGATGGCATTTTAAAATACTTATGCCTCAGGCGGACATAGGCTTTTTAAAAATAATTTTTCTCTCTTTATTCAATAAAAAAAGACATGTGTAATAATAGTATCCATTAAAACCAAGAAGCAAAGGATGTAGAAATTATATATAGGTTCAGTTTCTTTTCCTGGTATTGCTTACTGAATATGCTGTAGCACTTTAATGAATGCAGTGGCTGACTCTTGCTAAATCACATAAATATATGACATTAATCATTTTATCTGAAACTGAAATATCTGAAACTCCATTTGCTTTAAGTCAACATGTTGAAATACTAAGAAGGAACTGTGGAGGAGGAACACAATTAAGGAAATGTGGGCTATAGGCCTAAGACTAGGCTGAAATAGACAATATTTAAGAAGCTCAAGCATAGTTATAAAATCACTGGGGCTCGCTATTATGTAAACTACAAAAGTAGAGCATTAAAATAATTCATTTCAAATGACCACATAAGGTTGGATATAGTCGATATTCACTAATTGGTGCTTATGTAACTTGGATCAGAGGGAGCCATTTGCTTCTGTTTCTTACCACCATTAGTATTTAATTGCTAACGGTTTTAAGGCTTGTGTGAACTAGAACTTTATATCAGAATTGTTTTTCTCACCATACAAGTTAATAGCAATGCAAGATGAGCTTGAAGCAGCGTTGTTCTGTTTTAAATGCTGCTATATGCTCCTTAGATCTTACTCTGTCTGGACACCATGTCCACTTAATGACTCAGCACAATCTACAGACAGCTTAACTCTTCAAAAAGACACAGAGGTTGAATCCAATACAGTTTTACTTCACAAAAGTACAGTACAGAGGATGTTATTCCACTCTTTTAAAGTGTAGGAAGACAATGGCTTTCTAAACCCTGTCTCTGCAATAAACTGAAAGTAACTGAGGAACCAAGAGCAAGCAGGGAAGGTCAGCTAGGGCTGTACTAACAAGCGCAAAACAGGAGGGGGAACAAGGGAACATACTAAGGGCAAAAATAAACATGTTGCTGTGGCACAACACTCCCACTTGGTATCAGTAAACACGGCTACATATATAACACAATGCCATACGCAACAGCATCAACACATATACAGTTTTGCAACCTTTTACACAGAGCATCTTCTATAGCTTCTGAACTGCCATTGCTCTGATCTAGCTGCTTCTATGCAGCATGGAGACTTGCAGCTGGGTTGCCCACAGATAATGGTTTAGGGAAGTATGGAGTTGAAAAGGCATGTAAACCAGGAACAGGTTTCTAGTTCATTGCTATGGCATGATTCATGTTAAGTTGGTAGTGGTTTGGCTTGGTCACTGACACCTAAGTTGATAGTATCTTGCTTATTAGGCCTTTGCTTGATGGGTAGAGAGAATAGCAGGTCTGTCACATCCCTGAGTAGTCACAGTAGTTTCAGGAAGCTGATGTTCTGAATGACTGTCTGTGTCATAGGGGGCATCTGAGATAAATGTGAATCTGCTGCTCTGGCTTAAGATACTTAGCCCTTAGTACACTCTATCCGATCTTCTGCGTTTGCAAGACTGACGCTGTCAATTTCTATCACAATAGCAGCTTGTTCTAAAACTGCAGTTTCCTTCCTTCCTTTGTTTCTAAAAGACTTTTAACTCCTGCTTCTGCTTTGGCCTATATTGCCCAGGTTTTTACCTGTGGTTGCGCTTGTGCTGCTTGTGTTTGGCCTATTGTCTCTCAATGGCTGCTTCCTCCCACATCCCATGTCCTCTTCTTCTGCACAATTCTTTTTAAGTTGTTCACTAAGCATAGAACACCTTGAGTGTGATGATCTTGAAGATCTCTGTCCTCTATCTGTACCCTGGCTTCTAGAAAGGTGTTATGCCTTTTTGTTAGGAGCAGTAAAATATTGAATAAACTCATCTGTATTTATACTTGATACACAAGAAGAATATATTTCAGACAGTCTTATGTAGCTTTCAAAAGCTATTTTTAGCTATGCAAGTGAGCTGCTTAGTTCTTCTGCATTGTTACATGTTTCATCTGCAGCAGTTATGCGTGTGTGAGGGCCTAGCCAGACAGGGTTTGAATCTCAGCTGCGGAACAGCAGAGAAGGTAAGGGTTACTGAGTAGTTACAGTATTCAGTGTTGGACTCCTGGCGTCACTCTCCCTGCAACACGGAGAGTTAGGAGTCCGACCATCATGTGCTGCGAAAGAAAAGGTTAGGTTAGAGACCAGTACGTATTTCCAGCATACGAGTGGTCTCTGATAAGAAGTTTTAGCAGCTATGGTCCACAGGTGCCTTTGCAGGAAAACGGTCAATTATACTAGATATTAGTGAGGTTCTAGATCACAGCAGAATTTTGGTGGTAAGTTCTATATTGTTAGCCATCTGTACAATGCATGAGATTAAGTCAGGTTTGAAGAGCTTTAGGTATACAAGCAAATATAAAGTCAACCAGCAGAGGGAGCACTTCCCATTCACATATAGAGTTGGTACTTGCTGTTCACAGTGGTTATAGTGGTGACAAGCAGATTCAATATCCAGGCATCCAGCAGAGGGAGCTGTGTCCCGTATAAGATATAACGGATACTTGCTGTTTGGTAGGCTCTTCGGTTTGTCCCAGAGCAGGGGGAAGCATCAGAGTCCTTATCACCTCTCTCTCACTCGTCTCTAGTTAGGGGAGTCCAGGGGTTCGTATGGCCGGCAGAGTCAGCAGGCGCTCACTCCACAATCACGATAGTGGAACGCCGAGCTGATCGTCTGCCGGCGTTTTAAGCCGGAAGGAACAAGGAGGTGCCGGTGACGTCATCGGGCCGATGCGTTCCAGGGTGGAACGCATCGGCGCGCTCAGGACTTCCTGGTTTGCAGCTGTGTTCCATCCTGGAACGCAAGGACGTGCCGCGATCCTTACAGCGTGAGTAGACCCCACCACCTTTAGTGGAGTGGCTTCTAGAAATTTAGTGATTGCCAGAGCTGTAGTCAGTCTGGCTGAATTAAAGTTGGCATTTATCTGGTTAATTCCAGGTGTTCTGCCATTGATTGTACCTGCCTGAGTGGGGTGTGACTCTGCTGCAGTGTAGGACATCCAATGAGGGACACTGTGAGTGTGCATGCAGTTCACCACCCAATCACTGGGGCTCTCACAGCCAGTGTTGCATGCTGGGACAGGCCATATATACTCCAGGGAATTGTAATTTGCTCAGTCTCGTTCCAGCAATGGATTAGTCCAGGTTGGGGTTCTGTCCAGCCTGCCCCCAGGCTGGGCCTGAGACCTGGGGGATGGGAACTCCTGAGTGTGGAAAATACTCAGTTAGGCCTCAAGCCTGGAGGAGGCCTTTGCTGCTAATTAAGGAGGAGAGCCAGGGAAATCAGTGGCTCCTCAAGGTTTCTGGAATATGGAGGACCTCGGGAGCAGGTCTTGTGTCTCTCCGATTGAAGATTCTACACCTATCCCTATTTAACTGTGCTACAAGTCGATCTACACTGAATTACTAAAAGGGAATGGTAAGTCTGGAGTCTATGTCTGTTCTACCCTGGATGTCTAGGTTCCCTATACCCTCTCTCCCAGAGTAAAGATGTTAATAAAAGTTTATCAGTATCATACTTCTGGCCTGGATATCAACTCTGTGAGGACTAGAATGGGGCAGCTAATGCTAATGGGGCAGCTGGTTACCAAAAGCCGAGACAGGCTATGATTGACCTGGGTTATTCTGGCGGCTCCTTTGGGGGTGAGAACTACACGTGCATAGCACTATTCAACAGATCAGATAAATTACCAGACATTTCTGTCCTTTTTTCTATCAACATTCTCTTAAAGCTTCAAGGAAGGCTTAACTGTTCATTTGGGTCTAACAGATCTCTACCTGTTCATCCATTAGGTCTATATCAGGCAAATGCATAGATCCTTACTGAGACATGTTGCTGCAAATGTGAGCAGTGTAGCTATATACTGTATGTGTGCAGACACAAGAAGGCAGGTGTTTCCAAGGGAAAAAAAAAACAAAGACAGTCTATCACAGCACAATTCCAGCAGCAGGGATACATTTAGAAAGCACAGTTCTTGTAGTTCCACAAGTATCTACAGTACGCATAAAAATCCAATACATGCATTACTTTGTAGAATGTAGAATTATATTGTTCTAATAAGTGAGAACAGATACATAAAAGTAATACCAACGACTATAATCTGCTCCTCAACTGCTTTAGAAATCTGTCTTCTAACTGTTCTATTTGAATTATTGCTTTATGCAATGACATACTTTTTTAGATTTCAATGGTTCCAGACAGTATGGCCACATGCTGACAAGTACAGAATCCACAGACAGCTCTTTAATAAGACACAAAATCCAACAAAGTTTTACTTCACAAAGTACAATACAAAGAACCTTTTTCCAATCTTTTGACATGTAAGATGGCTATAAACTATGAATTGTGTTTGTAGAGGAATGCAAACTCTTGCACAGCACTCTTGAGTGTGGCGTATTGCACTTTACATAACCTATTATGTTGCAGGGCATATCGTTTGATAGGTACAGAAACCATGATCTTGATTGAAATTCAGATTAAATCTGAAATTTCGTTAAACGAGCATCTAGATTAGTTTGCATTCGGATTCTTTGGAATTCTGACATTCCGATGCATCCAAATGTCCATATTCAAGAACATTCATCCGAAATTAGATTTACATGTCTGGTAGGCACCACTGTACAATAGACATGTAACCCCATGTTCCATTTTAGATCCATTCAGATTATTATTTCTTCAGCTTTTTTGGATTTCGGATACAAAATTTTATTTGGTTTGTTTTTTGGATTTCAGATCCAACCGAATTTTCGATGACCGTGCCTGTAATGCCTGTAATGAACCCCCAACAGCCAAAAAAAAACCTATACATAATCTTTTATTTGTTCATGCTTATGCATATCTCCCCTCCTATGTGTGTAGTTACAGCTGCAGTGAATAACTCAGAGGATGTTTGAATACTTTGTCTTATCAATCAATTAAGTGTCATCAATCAATTAAGTGTCCAAGTGTTTTTTGGACACTTAAAAATAAAAAATAAACTTATCTGATTGGCCAGAGAACAGTCACATGTCTGAATTAGTTTAATTTTGAATGAAAGATGCAAATTTTTGTCAAACAAGCATTCTGTTTAATTTGCATTTGGACGCGTTAGAGTTCAACAAATTTGGATGCATCCAAATGTCAGAACTAAATGAAATTTGTACAAATATCCATTTAAACTAAATGAAATAACATGTCTACTGCACAATACCAATGAAAACATAGCAGCAACAACAAGCATACAGTATGTGGGACACAACATGCTTAGAAAGAGGTCAACTGCAGGTCAGATGGTGGTCAACTGCATTTTAGAATGTGGTCAACTGCAGGTCAAAAGCACTTCTAGATGCAATTCAGAAGCACCCTAGAGGCATCCAAAATGTATATCAAATGTAAACTGAATGTACCTACAAAAACATTCTATTTGCAGCCATATAACATGTAGAAACTAAGACCAATTATGCAGGAATAGTGAAGACTTTATGGTAAGACAGGGAGAATTTAATAGCTTAAAACATAAGGCTTTAGTCTTTGAACCTCAGTTCTTTTTCAACCACCCAGCACGTTTTGAGTATTCATATCAGCTACCCAGCCATCACTTAAATCCATCGCCCTGTCTAATTTCTGTGTATGCACTCTGTACCGCTGTATTTGGCCGGCAGAGCTAAATCCATTTACAAATGAGGAAACCGGATCTGGATTTGACCTGGATTACTCCCATTTGCATGCTTGCAAATCATGTTTAGAATGGATATTTAACAGTCCTCTCATCCCCAGCTTCCATTATTTGACTGCCATTGAATTTCAGGGGATAAAAGTACTTGCAAACATTTTTTTTACATCTCTTTTCAGAAAACATTCCAATAACCTTTTTCCCCGCTGTAATCCACATAAGCAAGAGTCCAATCGCTTGGCTTCGTTTTTAAAATGGGTAACAATTCAAAACAAACCCATTCCCCGTGCTCAGTGATAAATGATACACATTAATAACGGTGATTTGAGATTTTCCTGGGTGGCTCTTGGAATACAAAATTTATAAGCAGGTTAAATTGCCACCTCTGCGAGTATAATACACATATATAACTTCCTTTTAAATTAAACAAATGCATTCAAATGGTTCTGTATTTTGAATTATAGGCAAATCAAACAAGATTATGTTCTCAATGCTGGCACCGGCTTGAAGAAACTTAATTTATTTTGGCCGTGGCGTTTACTGAACATTTTATTTTTTCACTTCAGTAGCAGGCAGAAGTTAAATGTATTGGAACGTAATTATTTTAACAAGTGGCTAGTTTCCTAAATAATGATAGAAAAGATAATTGCATAATTGAATTTATAAACATTCCATTTTAAACGGTAAGGAAAGTCAGTTTTAAGTCCTGGTAGAACTAAGGTAAAACCATTTTTTATTGTCTAATGCTTCTGACATCCTTTAAGGTAATACAAATTAATACAAAAATACTCAATTAAATTCTATTTATATAATGATGACAGGCGGAACATTTCATATTTTTTTCTTTTTAATCATTTTTTTCTCTTTCTTTTCTCTCTCTGCTGCAGACATAATTGCCATCTTGTAAGGAGACTAGCTTGTGCATTCTGTCCTGATAATCGCCTAGTGTGTAGAAGGCTTAGTAAGTTTTTCAATGTAATATTGCAGAAGTAAACTAAAGTGTAACAAAGGGCAAAACGGAATGATTTACATATTTATATAAGACAGACCCAAAGAGAGACAAAAATCATCCCCCTGCAACCCCCCGAACACACACACAAATAGATAATTTACAGATACCTAAAGCCACCTCAGTTTCAATGGGACAATGAGGGCATATTGCTGCATTAATGCTAAATATCAGGAAATAGGCTATATATATATACTTAATACTTAAACCTCATGTATGGGAACTATTTTAACAGCCAAAAGAGTTGTAACACTGTACGGCCAGTATTCTGATTCAGACTTCCCTGCTGGAAAAGACAACTACACTGCAGCTTTAGAGGTTATTAGTGCCCCCCCGACTGATGGGTCTTCATTGCTCTTTACCATGATGTTGCCTGTCAGAATGTGTGCACTGCATCTGAGCCTGATTGGTTACATATGCTGGGATTCCCCCTCTTAGTATAAGTGAGAGGATGGCAGTGGGCTGATATAAAGAGATATTTAGGTATCTATTCAGGATTTTTGAGAAATTACATATTGGAAGAACAGATAACAGCATTAAATGGCAATTATTTTTATATCTGCTTGAAATTCAGTTTTAAGTTGGTCACATACATTACAATCTGCATTACCTTTTGTTGAGATTTAAGTAGAAGACGTCAGCTGCAGTTAAAATGACATCTAATTGTGTTTTAATAAATACATCATTGCATTAATTAGTGTTTGGTTTTAAATTTGCCTGGGGTTCAGTTTTAATTATGACATTGGAGGACCAGGTGGCAGAGCTACAGACCTCTGTGGGATCGGTTGGAAAATGCAGAATTGCATTTCTTCATTCCATCTCCCCTTTTAATCTGATGATTCTACCAGGCAATGCTTGTAGATCAGAAATATTTGTTCTTGTTATATTGAGATAAAATTAGAAATGTTGCATATTAATATTTTATGTATTTTATATTTATTTTCACAGGTGAAATCCGTGGCTCCTTTCCAAATGTTATCCTGTTTCTATTTATCATCTTTTATAAAACAACAAAATTATAAAGAGTTCAGCATCTCAAGCTGGAATGTACATATAGAAGTGGAACCAGTGACTTTTCCCTTACCCGATGGCTCCCACTGAGGTTTCAATGTGAGATGTTGAGAGGGTGCCTACTTTTGTTCCCCTTGTAAATATTTCAATGGTTTAGTGTGTGGGCCAGGAGCATCACACCCCAAAGTCAGTTTACAAAGTCAGTTTACAATGATCACGTTTACTGGGGTGAATTAGCCAGATAGTATACAGAGAAGGTCTTTTTTTGTTATAGTAATAATAATAAATATAGGATGATTTTATGGAAAAATATGGTTGGTTTTTCTAGTTCATGAGCATCAATTAAAAGCCACTCCCTGTATACTATCTGGGTAATTGATCCCAGAAAGCTTTATTTTTTGTTCCCCATGGTCCCTGTGTGTGTTGTAAAGTAGGCACCACTCCAAACGTACTTTTATGATAGACTAAAATCTCAATACAAATTAGTAAACTAAACATGAGATTGTAGTCCATCACAGGAGGGGGCTTGGAGCTACTTTACAACACATACAAGTACCATGGGGAACAAAAGTAGCCCCCCTCCAGAAGGAAGGACAGTGTCAGCACCAATTCAGAGATGATTTGAGGATCTACAGCCGAGTGATACACAAATAAGATACATTTATGTTAATAGTTAAGATACTTGAATGCATTTTTAAGATTTAACTCCTGAGTTTAGTGTCACTTTAAAGCTAACCTAGTGGATTCAGGATCAATTATGTATTATTCATCTATACGTATGGTGATATGATTCACTATTGTACATAATTCTACGTGCGTTCTGAAAAGCGATATAGTGTGTTGATATATAAAAAAATAACAGATACAAAGTAAATTAGGTGGATATTAATGGCTTAGCTTTCTTATACTGTAGTGCATGCTATGCCCAGAGAACCGGTCCCTGTATAGCTGAACCTAAATAAATAATGATGACCTTACAAAGTAAAAGTTTGTGGCTTCACAAGGATGGTGGGGATTTCAAAAGCCACAGTACCAATATATAGTCTGTCCAGGGAGGTTTATTGACAGCAGAAACCATCCTTACCCTCTAGTGCCCATAGTCATCTGTTACTTGTCATTGTTAAGATTTCTCAATTCTATCTAGTAGCAGAGTGAAATATCTCAGTATCAATAACGTCATGCCTTTCCACTCAGTTCTACACACTGCATGAGCCTAATGAGAACACAGTGCCATTCACTGCCTATCCATACCTGTAAGAATTAGACAGTAATCACAAAACGCCATCTGACAAGGTTCGCAAGTGACTTGCTAAGTTTAGAATCTGTCCTTCAGAGTGCTAAGATGTTTCTCCTTTCCCAGTAAAGGACACACACAATTAACTCAGATATAAAGAAATTGTGTTTTCCCCCCCCCCCCAAGGATAATTACCATATTTCTCATTTTTTTCCATGGACTTAGTATAAATGGCATAGTTTAATATCACTTTCTCTTGACTTTGAGAAACATGATTTGTAATGATGGATTCCTGGATGTGTTTTTTTTCTTTTTAGCTTTTTTTTTTGAATGGACACCTTCTGGCTGTACTGTGATCAAGAAAGTTGTTCTACATTGTCAGTTGTCAGCACAGGCCTCTACAGCAATATCAGAATGGTTATTTTATAAGGGCGATCAGAAGATTTCCCAGATGCAACGGTACATTATGATATCCTAAGATCTGATCCCTAGATTGGCCTTGACATATTTTTTTTTAGAATGTTATGTTGTGGAAATTAATTTGAAAAAAAAATTATACCTGAAGGGCATTTAATGGCAGTCAACAGAAATTTGTGATGTTTTAATCTAATTAGGTGAAATTTCATTAGAGTTTATTATACAAGTCATTTTGTTGGCGAAAAAAAAGAGTTCCAGTGGCCCAATATGTTCACATATGCTCACATTATATATGCACTGTATATTTTCAATCAAAATACCTCAAATTATTATCCAATATGACCACACAACACATACTTTGTGTTAAAAAAAATACAACCCATTGGTGTGAGGAAACGTGTGTCTTTCTGCCTTCCATATGTGCATGCCATAGGGTTAGTGCACACATTGGGGCTTTGCTTTTGACATGCCTTGGTAAATTAATTCTAAAGGCTCCAGAACCCTGTTGTCAAACCTGCAGCCTTTTGGTACTTGTTGAAAATGTACACTTATGTGTACATTTTACTGCAGCCCACTTTACCTCACATCACACCCACATTCTGGTGTGAATGGGATATATATTCTATGTACCCCGGTGGTGGTTTGCGTTAGTCTGATGTGGAAAATGCCAGTCAACACTGTATGTGTGAAAGGGCCCTGAAGAAAATAACTGGTGTTGGGATTTATTTTATTGGCTGATAAAAGGCAGTTAGGTAGGAGTTATAGTTAAAATATAGGCTTAGTGTACACATTTGTCCTTTGCTTTTGGCATATCTTGGTGAAGGAATTATGGAGGCTTCAGAACTCTGTTGCCTAACCTGCAGCTTTTTGGTACTTGTTAAGTGGCGCTGGAGAAAAGTGTCTTATGTGTACATTTTACCGCAGCCCACCATACCTCCCATCACACCCGCATTGTGGTGTGCATGGGAAATATATTCTATGTTCCCTAGTGGTGATTGGCATTGGTCTGATCTTTAAAATGTCAATCAATGATGTATGTGTGAACAGGCCCTGAAGAAAATAACTAGTGTTGGGATTTATTTTTATGGCTGATAAAAGGCAGGTAGTTATAGTTATAGTTAAAAGATCTCTGGGGGATGGCCATTGTGGCCATTTGCAAGCAGACAGCCATGAAGAAAAGATGGCCAACCCACCAACCTAGTGTTTTTTATGGTGGAGTCAAACAAACTGTCACAACAGCTTAGTGGGAAGGGAGGTCTTGAAAAGAAAGTGACTAATAGTAGGCTATAAAGTTGAGGGTCCTATTTCATGTGGGAGGATTTCCTTATGGTGCGATTTGCGTTGGAGGTGTTCCTTAGTTTTAAATGCTTCTGCTAATAAGTGCCCTCTAGACAGCTAAGTATCAACTTACGGTTGGCCCTGGCTGGTATTTAGTTTGCTATTTAAGTATTTTATACAGATGATTGTGACTTATTAAGCGTATACATTGTAAGCTCTCATTGTAACTGTACTGTTTCCCTTTATTTTGTAAAGCTCTGTGCAAATCTAAATACAATATAATAATATGAAGTATGAAAATAATATTAAGCTAAAGTTGGTATTATTGAGGGGCCGCTCTGGCTATTTGAACTCTGTGTCAGGTAATATGCGTCTTTTTTGGTTGGATTCTATAAAACACCGTAAATGCATTTCATATACCGTATATACTCGAGTATAAGCCGTCCCGAATATAAGCCGAGGGGGGCACTTTTCAGCAAAAAAAATGGGCTGAAAATCTCAGCTTATACTCGAGTATATACAGTATAACTAAAGCCACCTTTCCCTAAAAGCATGTTGGGGTTTTGTAGGGAAAAGTTACTTTAGCTATATTTAGCTATAGCTATACTTACCTAAGGAATATCTATATTTATGTAAAAGAATTAGCTATATTTACCTATGAAATAAAAACTGGACACTTAGCAAATTGAATGCACAGTTTAGTTTAGTTTAGTAAATAAGGTAAGGGTGTATTTAATGTGAATACCCAATCATGTGCCCCACCATGTTTAGCTTGGTTCTGAGCCCAGAAGGTGTAACTGAGATAAAACCCTAACACCCATGATAAACATATTTTTGGCCCCTGATATCTGGCCAACCAGCACAAACAAATCTTGCATTCTATTTACTCATCTCTACTTATCTTGCCTGCAAATTATATCTAGAAACTCCTGTGCCTTCAGAAAATGCTTTCAAGAAATCATTAATTCTTTAGGCCAAGACACACTCATTTCAGTATAACAAGGGGGCTAATGCAGCTCCAAGTAATGCACTTACTATAAACTAAAAGAGCAGAAAGTACGCCAATAAGAACAATAGTAATGAAATGATGGCAAGCTAGATGAGCATGGCTTGATGTTATTATTTATAAATGATGTCAAGGCAGATGTGTTCTGTAAGTAGTTTCCAGTATTTAATATAAGTATGATAACTAGACCATAGCTATTTAAGAAACCTTAATAGATAAACCATCATGATAATCTCTAGTGGGTAGCAATGGAAAACACTTAAACATGCAATGCAGAAAGAATAAACAGGCATAGATGGAGTCATAATATAAAATAATTAGGGATGCACAGATACCAAGGTCTCGTACTTGGTACATGTACTGATACTTTTCCAGCTGCAAGACTAGACTAGAGAAAAAACTCAAAAGTTAGGAGGCAGCTGTCATTTATCTGCAAGCCTGGAAGTTCGGCATGGTATCTGAACTGGTATCTGTGCATCCCTAAAAAAAATCATATAATATATCAATTTACCTATTTCCAATGAGTCTGATTTACTGTAACCATGTTCATGTTGGTAAACGGTACTCTCATATATAAATACTGGCATATCAATTACTAAGGATGACAGCTAACAAAAAAAAGTAAGTACAAATCACTAAAGAATTGTGTTATTTATAATTAGCCTAAGTAACAGGGGAACAATATAAACTGGTACACTCATAAAATAGATTTAAAATTATTTATTTGAATGTATTTATTAAAATATATTTAAAATCATTTACATAACTATTACAATAATTTTGGGTTAATTTGATATAATTTTTGTAAAAAGTTTATACATTTGTTAATTATTATATTTATCTGTTTGATCTATCTACATAAATCTGTCTTTTACAAATAAATATTTATTACGTGATAAAGGACTATCAGTGCTCTATGGCATAGCTAAAGAGACAGCGCCTTAGTAGCTGCCTTCCTTTTGTCTCACTCTGTCTGATTGGAACTCCCCGATTATGCTTTTTGCTGAGAAATGAGTCACTGCTTATGAGTCATCCACTAAATTTCTGCCTGTGCTATTATGTTCTGGCATTACAGTACACTAAATTGAGAGCCAGGAACATAGGAGCCTGTTTTTAAAGTTCTAAGCATACTAAATACAGAAATATATGATGTACAAAGCATCTGCACAATAATTGTAATGCAAGAGGCTGCATAAAAAAGTCTTGCCTACTTTAAAAAAGTAAATCTCTCTTTAAATATTATTATCCATTGCACCATTTATTCTTAATTGCCAACAACCTATTTGTGTCAAGGGATAAGCTGTTATCCTGAAAAGTTTCATTCTTGCAATTTCATTTGAATGCAATGCATACCTGGTATTGAAGGAACAAACGGTGGAACACGCTGGGAGCACACATTATGGTCTATACAAAAATAACTGTTGATCTGGCAGATATCCAGTAAGCTCTTAATTTCCTGAGCACTATGTCTGTGCTGCACTAAAATCCCAATGTAGCAATGTTATCAGCCCTGTCCAGTTATACCGTGGGGAAGGAAGTTAGGAAATTAATGGATGATTGGCAGTTTAATAGTTATTTTTCTTTACCTGCAGCATTTTTGAAAAAGAGAAAAAAGAGAGGGAATTTGCATGCATTGCAGAAATGTAATATGTCTGGCTTAGAATTAACATTTAGCCTTGGCATCCCAGAATAAAAGCTTATATCTGAAGCTTCTCAAATGGATATTTTCCTCCTTGATCGATTGCAGATATTGACAGGTAACACTTTAAAAGATAAGTGCACTTTAAAGCAAAGTGCACTTATTATTTTTCTCCCTCATCACTGTCCTAAACTCCTAAACTACCCCACCTCCCCTACGCAGATTCATACTTACCGAGATCCGATGGACACGGTTCAATGTTTGCATTCAGGCCGCACCTGCACAGTACAGCCCCATAGACCTCTATTGGGACATCGTCCAGAGGGAAGAAGGATGCGCCCTGCAGAGAGACTTAAAGGAGAAGTATTGTGAGAGTAAATTGTACTTTTCCCAATAATTTGAGCTGGCTTGTGACACTGCAGCTGTCACACACAGACTCTATAGATTGTGAACTGAGTGATCACAAACCGCTGATTGCTTAGCTCACAGTCTACCTGCAGAAGATTCTACCCACCCCTCTCTCTGCTCTTCCAGTGCTCATTGGAGGGACAGACAAGGGAGTTGGGCGGGAACAGCTGACTCTGGCTCTAGAGAGTCAGAGCCAGCTGTCAACCAGGCAACAGGGTGGGTCCAGACAATATTGTCAGGATCCATTCCAGCTGCGGTGCAACTCTGTGCTGTCAGCATATAGTGGGCTGCGGTGCAGCCCGCAATATGCTGAGTTTGGGTCACAGGAGTACATTAGCAAATGTACTCCTGTGACCCAAAAGAGAACTAAAGCTAGAAAAAGGTTTGGTTTAGTTCTCTTTAAAGTGCTGGATGTCAGCAAACAGCAGAGCAGCAGACCTCAGATCTTGGGAAGTATAAATCTGAAAAAGGGGAGGGGGGCAAAAAGAATAAATGCAATTTGCCCTTTAAATGTGAGTGTCTAAAGCTGCAAATGAAAAGGTTTTCCCCATGGTATAAAAGTGAGGCAGCTTTAAGAGAGTAACATAAGTCAGAATATAGTCACTTGTTTTACTTGTGTCACTCGTCACTTACATAACTCTATGTGCTCATGGGCACATTTTCTGTCTGTTTTCACATTTCCCTTCTATGGCTTGCATTGCAGCTGTGTGCACCGATCAAGGAAACATAACGTGAGGGGGCAGATCAATAAAACATCATACTGCGGTTCTATGTGCTGGTCAGAAATAGAGGAGATGTAAAATAAAGGCAACAGATCAGAAAACAATCAAAGCAGGATATCAAAGTCAGAGGGATAAACCAAAGAAAGCTACTGAAGGGGTCATATTGACAAGGAGTGAGAGGAAACTGTCTTCTTCTGACTGGTGACTCTGCTTTGATTTCTAATTCTACCAAAAGACAGTTGTTTCCTGTGTTGCAAGACTTACCTAATTGCTTCCTTCACTCCATTGATTTATCACTCAGGTATTGCTTGGATTGTCTTCAATATCAACACATGGGGTTTGCCTCAAAGATTTAGGGGTCTATTCACGAAGCAGCCAAAGTATCTAGCCGTAGCTTCGGCCGATCCTTCGGCTAGCTTCGGCCCCAGGACCCCTTCGGTTCAGTAGAACCGAAGGGCTGCTGTACGGGCTATTCACCATAGCCCATACAGCTCCTGAACTTGGCCGAGCAGTTCAGTCAAGCCGACGGCTGAGCCACGCTTAAAGCCGAAGCTGGCCGAGCGAATAAAAAAAAAAAATGTCACCATAGGAATGCATTGCTAGATTCCTATTGGCTATTTCAATTTGCAATAGCCAATAGCAAACTAGCATTGCACCGGCCCTCTGCTGCAGTTCTTCATCAGGTCCCCACTACTGATTGGGCGGGTACAATAGCTAGTTTGCTATTGCAAATTGAAATAGCCAATAGGAATCTAGCAATGCATTCCTACGGCCAAATTTATTTATTTATTTTTGATGGCAGCAGAACCGCCGGCCAATAGAAAACTGTTGGGCGGAGCTAGCTGTCATTGCTAGCTCCGCACTATCGTTTTTTATTTTTCCCATTCTTTAACTATTTTTCTGTTCTGCTCGGTCCCACATAGGGACCGAGCAGAACAGCCCGAGCCGAATGACGCTCAGCCGAATGACGCTCAGCGAGATTCGGCTATTCACTCACTGCTGTTTGGCATCTATAAGAATAGACCGAACAGCAGCGAGTAGCCTGTCAGAGGTTCGGCTCAGCCGATCCAGATGTTGGATCGGCTGAGTCGAACTCCTTCTGCACTTCGGGTTGGCCGAACATCAACATTCCCTGGCCTTATCCACCCATAACATACATTCCATACACAGTCATTTCCACTCCCCCCTGTTAGCACCTTTCCTTGCCTATCTCAATGCCTAATGAAGCATGTTTGCCATCTTTACACCACCCTGCATTCTGCTCCAGCCTACCGTATGTCTGAGAACATCCCCCTATTATATGACCACAAGCCTTCAACCGAATTGGTCGCGAACTGAATCAAACTGTGATCAGACCATAATCTCAACTAGAGGAAGCCACGACCATGTGTCAGAGCAGGGAAGATGGCTGCAGTTGTGTTTGCACAGATCGCGAATGGAAGCAAAATTTTGCTGAACTTCCTGTTCGCGAACCGAATTGTTCGCAAACAGAAGCGTTTGTGAACCGAGGTACCAATATAGTATTAAACTCTCAAACGTTTCTCAATAATAAATCCAGATCAAACAAATATGCGTTGCCCAGCAGAGTATTTTTTTATTATTTCTTTCAATTTTTGTCCAAACACTTACAGTCATCATGTTTCCAAAGAGCTCCAACTCTCTTAGCTCAAGTACCCTGAACTTCCCATCCAGTACAAGATCACAAGGGACAGAACAGCCTTCAGCAGCTTGGAGAAGGGAGAAGAAAAGAGGGAGGAGAGGGAAGCAGAGGAGTTGCCTTGCTGTGCCTGTGTGTTTTCTAAGGGTGGCTCCATAGGACCTTGCAAGGGAAAAGAGCCACCGTAAAACAGGATATCAGGACCAGTGCTCAAGGAACCAGCTGATTCTACAGGAAACTAAAACTTTTAAACACCAAGGAACAGCCTCCATTGTAAGTGATTTCATCAGCATTTTAAATACTGTAGCGAAAAACCTTTTGACTTTAATATCACTTTACATAATAAAAGAACAATTGACCAATTACATGAGCAGCAAGTTACGTTTCTGACAGACTTCTGTACACAGACAGCTATGATTTCATTTTTTTTCGCGAAACCATAACTACTACAGATTAATCAAGAAAGGTAATTTTGTATTAAAACTAAATGACAAAATTGCTTGTGTAGTAATTTTTTTTTATTTTTTTAACGAAGGTAAAGTTACCCTTTATGTATGAATGCGTGTTTACTGTTCAACACATTGTCCAGTGCAAATAAGCAGCTATAAACACCAATCCAAAATTATTAAATATACAGCAGTGAAAGAAAGTCTAATTTAATACGTATAAATTATAGCAGCAAGGAGCTCTTTGAAAAAGCAATAGAGTTTTCAACATTAGCTAATAAAAAGAAATTAGAATATGACATGAGTTCAGAGTCTTTTATTTAAAAAAATGACGATGAGAGAATACATTTACGTTATGAGCAATAGCTTGCCTGGTAAGAGAAAATATATTTCATTTTCAGCAACACTTGTACCTGTTAACAGGATCCCATTATGTGAAATCATGTCACACACTCATTATTCAAGGAGAAAATGTGTGATTTGAAGACGCTTTATGCAGCTCATAGCTGTAATTTTAGATAACAGAAGACAAAATGTGCCTTGGACCATGAAAAGGCTGCTGTCTGAAGGTTTCTGCATAGACAAAGGACAAAAAGCCTAACACCTATCATGGGCAAAATGAGTACAGTTGCTGCAGCCACACCCACTGAACTTCAAATGGTTCAGTGGAGCTGACTGCAACAATATCTAGTGTCCACCATTTACAATCAGAGGCGTCCATTATTTCCATTAGGAAGTCCAGCATCCCCTTGCAGATGCACAGCTGCTGGGCATCCTAGGTTCAGTGGAGCTGACTGCAACAATATCCCGTGCCCAAAATTTACAATCGGAGGCCTCCATTATTTACATCGGGAAATCCAGAAACTCCTTGCAGATGCCTAGCTGCTGGGCATCAGAGGTTGAGTAGAGCTGACTGCAACAACATCCTGTGACTCCAATCTACAATCAGAGGCCTCCATGATTTCTCTGGTGAAGCTGCAGGAGGTGCATGCTGTCAGGGCCGTCTTTAAGGCAGGGCAAAAAGGGCAAGTGCCCGGGCACAGTCATTGTTGTGTGGCCCAAAGCAGCTGCTCCTTGACCACTTGCACTGCAAACCCAGCTCTGACTGTAACTCAGGAGGTGTGGGCGAGGGGGAGCAGAGCTCGGCAGCAAAGTGTTAATAAACTGTGGCAGTGTAGCCGGCGAATGGAGCACTGACACAGGAACAATGTCCTCAGACCTCAGCTCTTCTCTTCCCCAGACCCGCTGGGGAGACGTCTTGGGCTGTGTTTTCCCTTGTATGCCTCTGACAAGAATTTAGTGCTGATGATAAGAACTTGAGCCAGCTATGAGGTAATATTACAGTCAGAGAGGATTGAGTGTTCCTGAGAGAGTGTGATAGTCCCTGCATGGACTGAGAGAAGCTTTGCTGCTGCTGACAGAGGGTGACAGTCCCAGCATGGGGCTGTGTTCCATGTCCCCAGGCTGTCCCCCTGTCATTACTTTCTTCCAACTCTGTCACATAGGGGTCTATTCACGAAGCAGCCGAAGGATCTAGCTGTAGCTTCGGCTGATCCTTCGGCTAGCATCTGCCCCAGGACCCCTTCGGTTCAGTAGAACTGAAGGGCTGCTGTACGGGCTATTCACTATAGCCCGTACAGCTCCCGAACTTGGCCGAGCGGCTCAGTCGAGCCGAACGCATATGTCTGGCCGGCCGACAGCCTGCTTCTGACAGCTGGGCGGAGTCAGCCGTGATCTTACGGCTGGCTCCGGCCATTTGCAGAGAGATCAGTGTCCCTGGTTACCAGCTAACCAGGGACACTGATCTCCAGACAGCCTAATTCTCCCGGGCGCTCCGGGAGTCTCCCGCTCCCGGCCACCAAGGAGAGAAACACCTCTTTTTCTTTTGTTTTCTTTATTCTGACACGGAGCCGTGTCAGAATAGGAAAAAAAAAATTGGGGCCATATGAATGCATTGCTAGATTCCTATTGGCTATTTCAATTTGCAATAGCCTATAGCAAACTAGCATTGCACCCGCCCTCTGCTGCACTGGTGCCATTGACTTAAATGTATCACCATGCCCCCTCCTGCCCCAGAACGCAGGGAGGATTTTATTATGCGATACAGTGCATTCCACTACTAACCGTGCTGGAACACACTGGGGTCTATTCACGAAGCAGCCGAAGGATCTAGCCGTAGCTTCGGCCGATCCTTCAGCTAGCTTCGGCCCCAGGACCCCTTCGGTTCAGTAGAACCAAAGGGCTGCTGTACAGGCTATTCACAATTGCCCGTACAGTTCCTGAACTTGGCCTCGGCTCGGCTGAGACGGCTAAGACAGCCTGCTCCTGACAGCTGGGCGGGCTGTGAACACTGTGAGCACCCACCCCATTACAAGGGACGTTCGGTAAGGAGTGCAACAAGTAAAGGTGTTTTTTGTCACCTGTGTAGGCCAAAATCCTTGCACTGTACAGTGCATAGAGTGACCATGTGATGTCTCACGGGGTGAGGGGGGTGGGTGGGGGGCCCAAGAAAATGTTTGCCCAGAGTCCAATTGATATTAAAAACGGCCCTGCATGCTGTGAAACCCCATAACAATGTTTTCCTGAAAAAAAGACACTTAGTTTGGGAGCTCTCCATGCATTAACAGAGTGGGCTTCCACCTAGGCCTTCAGGTTTTGTTTTTTTTGTGCATGAATAAACACATATTTCATTTGCTGAAGAAAGATCTAAACCTGAATTAAATGACATTTGTTTCTCTAAAACACTGTGTATCATAAACAATTTCCTATTAAAACAAAAAAAGAAAAACTCACCTTGCATCTCAATACAAATTGCATAATCTTTGCTCTCATCTGGCTGCTTACCTCCTACGGCTAGTAACGCAGGAGCACAACTGGGAGACAGGGACAAACTGTTATCACCCTATAACAGGAAATGTCACAACAAGAGCCCTTTTATTGTAGGATCGCCAGCTTATTAAATGAAAGCTGCAGATTACACTTTAGGGTGGTACCAAGTCAGAAATCAGGCGTTAAACTAACTGTTATTGCAAATATTTAAAAAAATGTTTTGTTTTGTTTTATATGTCCCTGGATTTCAGCTTTAAGGTTAAACTTTTTTTTAAGACTTTCAATGATGCCATGCAACTGGAAAAGGTCCTGTGATTCTATTTAATAAGTAAAAAGTAATTGTGTTACAGTTGGTAGCTTTGACATTTTTCGACAATATTTTGCAGTGTTAGGGAAATTAACAATTAATAAGGCATATAATGTATATGTTTTTCCAAAAAGGATTACACACATCAGTGCACTGCCGATTTTATTACCAGCTAACATGAAATGTACCTATAGCCTAAACTAGGCACAACCCATATGCTAAAGTATCTTTTTTCCCCCCTTTTTTAAGGTTATACATATTTTTTATGCCTAGGGCCCATTCACACTATTATAATGGGCTGATAGTTCACCTTAAAATCCATGTCCAGGCAAACGAAAAAAACTGCCCTTGAAGTAGGGCTTGAGCCTGAATCCTGAATATCCAATAAACATCCATGTATTCATATCTTTCCTATCTATAATAAGACCGAAACAAATTATGGTTCAAACCTGGGTCATGGACTCTCCAAGAGCTTTTTGAGTAACTATAAGGCCTGGTTCACACCTGTACATTTTGTAGCGCGTTCAACGCTCTACGAACGCTCTACAAAACGCTCAAACATCTAAATCCCATTGTATTCTATGGGTATGGTTCACACCTTGTCGTTTTTCAGCCCGTCTGAACGCGCTACAAAACGGCCTACGCCTGAAAAGGTACATGAGCTTCTTTGCGGCGTTTTTGTTGCACGTTTCCATTGGGATACAGCCAAGTAGCCCTCAGAAACGCGCGTTTGTCGCGGGTTTTTTACCGCGAATAGCGGTAAAAACGCGCAACAAACGCGCATATTCGGTACGCCTAGGTGTGAACAGAGCCTAACAGGAATTTGTAAAGGCTGACCATCAGGTAGCATATGTCATTATGAACCTTGTTTTGTTGTTTATATATAGTGTCACATCTCATATTTGGCAATGTGTTCTGATTAGGTATGCTGTTAAAGCATTTTTAACGTCCGTTGACCAAATGTGTATGTGCTTCCCACACTGTATAAATACCTCTGTTGTAGAACATGCAGGAGAGCGTCCCACACAATTGTGCTAATAAACATTTTCTTTATTCCACCGTAAGATACATGATCTAAAGCTGGCCATACACCTATAGACTATTTGCAGATTTTCTATGGCCAGATGGAAAAAGTGCAACAAATTTCTTAATCTACGCTAAACTGTTGGATGGAGGAAATCTCCCGTTGGGCCAAGCTTCAGTATCTTGCTAGTCGGCCCCGCTGGCTCTCAAAACACCTGAACAATACCTGCATCCAATCAGATTGTTAAGGTATTTAGCGAGCCAGCGGGGCCGACTAGCAAGACACTGAAGCTTGGCCCAGCGGGAGATTCCTCCATCCAACAGTTTAGCGTAGATGGAGGAATCTGTTGCACTTTTTACCTCTGACCATAGAAAATCTGCAGATAATCTATAGGTGTATGGTCAGCTTTACTGAATTCCACAACTGGCTATCTCCATTTTTGCCTAGGGGCTGGAGTAAAGATTTAATTATCTAATGCCCTCTCCCACTGGCTCCTTACCAGGCTGCTAGACCAGTCCCCACAACCTCTTCTTCCTTCGGCTCTGGTGGTTCAAGGACAGTTGATATCATCATCAAGTAGTGAGATAGGGACCTTAGATTGTAAGCTCATTGAGGGCAGGGACTGATGTGAATATGCAACTATCTAAACTGGTGCGAAAATTGTCTGCGCTATATAAATACCAATAATAAATAAAAAAATGAGGTTCCATAGACCGAGGAACATTTCACCAGCTGGAGGGCAGGGGAAGAGGAGAGCACTGACCGCTGAGGTAAGTAGGTCTGCTTCACTCCAGCCTCTAGACATAAACAAGTGCTTAACCCTTGCTATGTGGGGGTAGCCTGACTGCAAGGGTAGATTTTTGGTTTGACCAGAGATAGGCTTTAACGTAGTGCACCACAGTGCATGATGTGAGTGGTGATGTGCTACAGGATCATTGCCCAATAACAGAACAGAGCATTGCGGGCCATTCAAAATAAATGGTCCAGCAATGTACTGCAGTTCCTGCAATAATGTGAGTGTTGGTAATGCGTGCATTTTATTTTGCATTACTGCAGCATGAACATGTGAATGGGATAATTAGGGATTCGTATTAGGGATAAAACAAAGTAGTGACAGCCAACAGCTACTTTCAGCTTCTTTAAAAGGGAAATCTTTTTTTTAACTCATACAACATCATGAGGATTTCCCCTGTAGCATTTTTAAAATTAATTTGTCTGTGGTTTTATCAGTGTTTGCAAGATGCCGAGTAGAAAGTGCTATTTCAGAATAGGGTGGCTGTCTCTAATTTATCAAGCAAAACAAACGACAAAACTCTAATTTATGCCACATTCTGACCATTTGTTTCTAATCATAAATTGATGTTGGAAGCTTTGCCATGACTCACCTCTCATCATCGTTCTTTAAAGGAGAACTATGAGGTAAGTGCTTTTCACTCACCTCATAGTTCTAGCCGACCTGTGACAATGAGACTGTCACAAATCGGCTCAGTAGATCGGGAGGTGAGCGAACACATACCGGCGTTCGTTCACCTCTTGATCCTGTCACGGCTCTCTGCAGGTTTTTCCCCCTCCCCGCTCCGATCCGCCAGCGCTGACTGGCGGTACGGACGGGGGAGGGGGCGGGTACAGCTGGCTCTGCCTCTAGATAGGCAGAGCCAGCTGTCAGTCACGCAGCTGGGCGGATCTCGGCACAATTGTCGGGATCCGCTTCAGCTGCGGCGTCTCAGTATACCGCGAGCAGCAGCTCGCGGTATGCTGAGCCTAGGGTGACGGGAGGACGCTAGTTTGTGTCCTCCCGTTACCCTAAGGAGAACTATGGGGAAAAGCCTTAACCCCATAGTTCTCCTTTAATGTTTTCAAGCTGCATACAGAACTTTGAACCCATGACTTCTACATTATAAAGCAGAAGGCTCATCACTACACTATAGTACAGTAAACTCCCCGTTATCCAGCACCCACAGGGATTGGTAGATTCCAGATGAATGTACTGTACTTTCTGGTTGCTTGAGAATTACTAATAAAAATAGATCTAACTAATGCCATACCCCATACTATACCATATCATAACATAAACTCTGTATTTACTTCATATTAATATTGAAATACCATTATCAAAAGCAAATTAAGACATATAGACACACAATCGTTTCCAGGATAACACATGCCGCAGATCAGCAAAACAGTGTATACAGGCGATTTTTTTTTTCTGGTGAGAGTTTTGGTTTGTAGAATAAATGAGGGTTTACTGTATATACTGTGCATTAAGATGATTAAAAATAAGGATTTATATTTTTTTTAATGTTACATACAATACATACTTTATGACTTTATGGTGGACCAAGGTCATGTATTAGTTCAAAACCTATCCAATGTCATACTTCAAATTACAGCACTCAGGGAAAGTCATAGGAATTCAGCCGCTCCAAATCGAGAAGGAGCTTTTTCCCACACAGTGAAGGAAGCTCCTTCTGTACCACCCTATCAGTTGTGGGAATTCCCTGACGTAAGCAAAGGGATGGGATGTAATGACGCCATTGAACTCGTATGGCTACATGCTACATGGCTATGTGGCCATATAAGGTCAATGACATCAGCACACTCATCCTGCCCTTTGTTTACATACAGCTGCAGGTCGGGAAATGCCCAGCTCGCAGCTGATTAGGTGGAAGTGCCCTTGATTGGAGCAGCTTGAGCTCACCCCTAATTGCTTTATATAAAAGAGCATGCCTAATTTTCTAATTCTGCCTTGAATATATGAGAAAGTATCAAAAAGCAGTGCATGTTATTTTTTTTTTTAATGGGCTTTCAACATGCCTCACGACACAGAAAAATGTACCTGCAGTATTTTTAACAAAGCAGCACATTCACATCTGTGAGTTGCACTGTGCGTGTTCTATATATCTATGTTGGGTGCGTTGTGGTAAGACTCATTTAAAATGTGGATCTGATCTGTAAATCCAGCCAAATGGAATTTCTGGAGACCAATTAGAGGTAAAAAACATACTCTCTGTATATAAAAAAATATTGGTTGTGCATGATTATCAAAATTAAATCTGAAATGACTAGCTCTGATTTAGAATAGTGTGTTTATTAGAATAGGAATTCTCAGAGAATACAAAATCAAGGTGGACAAAACAATTAGCATGGCAGTACATGCTTACCTTAAAACTTTCATTTAAATATAATTAGTAGTAATTAATCACCACAAATGATATAAATCTGCTTTGTGTGCACCAAATATCTTTTCAAATCATGTCATTACCATGGAAAAGTAGCAGTGACATCATCACTGTGCTGTACCTAGCCTGTGCAGAGGGCAGAGCTATGGGAGGGGCCACGTCAGGCTCTGTCCACTACAGGCTGCCAGCAGAAAACTACAGGAGGGGGACGGATACAAGACCAGTCACCCTGCACAAGGAGAGCGAGCAGCAGTGACCGGTCTTCATTACAGGAAGAGCCTGCAAATTTTCACACTGGATTACTGCACATACCCGAAAGAAATACATAAAGCTCACCAAGATTCAAGTAAGAATACCTCTGCTTCTTGTATTTAGACAATATTTGCGTATCTCAGAGTTCAGTTTTAAAGTGTATCTTAAGCCTGGCAATTCATTTATCTTATTTGCTCTCTTTAGTTCTGTTTAATATACCATTGAAAGTGTTTTGTTATATCTGCTTGATAAAATAAAAAACTAGATGTTGATCCTGTCAGAAATCTTGTGCTTAACTTCCTGTGCTCTCTGACTCTAATCAGTTAGCATTGTCACGGGCTATCTCTTTAGACTATGGTACATCTCTTCCATGTTATGAAGATGAGTGGGAGGTATTCTGTAGTCCTGCCATAGGGTGACATTGCTGCTTCTCCAGACATACAGTACAGTGTCTCCCTAGGGCAGGAAGAAAAGGAAGGAAGGGAAGGAAAGAAAGAAAGAAAGAAAGAAAGAAAGAAAGAAAGAAAGAAAGAAAGAAAGAAAGAAAGCAATATACACTATACATGGGTATCTAAACATATTATTATTATTATTATTATCTTTTAATTCTGATCTTCTTTACCTATCTTGTCTGTTAAGCAGTTTGTGTTGATCTATTTCTTAATTCTTGTACATTCCTTCTCTTATTTCAAGCTCCCCACCAATGAGGTAGACGCAAGGCAGCCTGCAGAAGGGGTACCGTACTTTTCTTCTCTACTCATATCAATAACATTCAAAGCAAAGTAAAATAACTGAAATCATAAAAGAAAACACAGAGGGATTTGTCCCAACTATGCATAGAAACAAAATGAAGCATTAAATAAGTGATTAAAAAAAGATGTATCCCCCGCAAATTCTCATAAAACAATGTCACTAATTAGTTTTCTTAAATTAGCTTGGTTTTCTATGCAGTTTATACAGTTGCAAGGACAAAATGCATTAAGCTGCACACATAATTCTAGGCTGTCATTATGTCAGCTCTTAGCTGTGCATTTAATGCAAACACTCAGCTTATAGATCTGTTCCTGAATGATTCATTGTAGAGAGGTCTCTCTGGAACTGACAGCTGGGACTGTGTTAGGGAAAATGTGTGATATCCAAGACAAGTACTGATCTACGTCACTAGGATGACTATTCCTACTATACATTCTTCTCTGTGATGGGACGTTTAAATTATTGCACGGTATTGATAGATAGACTCTCTCTCTCTTTCTCTCTCTCTCTCTCTCTCTCTCTGGAACGCATGTTGCAGATTTTGCTACGTGCTCTTCTTTTCTTGGTTTGTCCTGTGTAAAGGAACCCATAGAAATAAATGGGAATGGGCAGCAAACGTGGAGAACAAATGTGAGTGAACACGACACGTGTTTGCACTACACCTAGGTGTGAAAACAGAGCCTTATGTATCTGTCTCTCTTAATATTATCTCTCGTCTTGACTATTGCAACTCCCTCCTCATTGGCCTACCTCTACACCGGCTATCCCCCCTTCAGTCCATCATGAATGCAGCTGCTAGACTCATTCACCTAACCAACCGCTCAGTGTCCGCAAACCCCCTCTGCCAATCCCTGCACTGGCTTCCAATAGCCCAAAGGATAAAATTAAAAATATTAACCACCACTTACAAAGCCATCCACAACTCTGCCCCCGGATATATTTCAAACCTTGTCTCAAAGTAACACCCTAACCGTCCCCTCCGCTCATCCCAAGACCTCCTGCTTTCCAGCTCCCTTGCCAACTCCTCCCACACTCGGCTCCAGGACTTCTCTAGAGACTCTCCCATCCTCTGGAACTCTTTACCCCAAGCTGTCCATCTATCTCCCACCTTGACTGCCTTTAGGCGTTCCCTAAAGACTCATCTCTTCAGGAAAGCCTATCCTACCTCGACCTAATCACTCAACCATCACATTCTAAAACAATTCATCCCCTCACAGCTACCTCCTCATGTATCACTTCTCCCCGAACAAAGAAAATATTATAGTGTACAGGTAGCTTCAGATTGAGGGGCAGTTGGATAGCTAATCAGTGATCAGCTCAGTGTAGTTTTACTTGGAGCTAGTATAAGTACCTTAATCTGTATTAATATTGGCCTTCTGTTGTCCTCTGCACAGCAGCACTCCCACTGGGAGGCCAGAACAGGTAGCTAGTCAGGCTCTACTGGAATATAGTGACAGGAGGAGAGAGCAGAGTAAGCAGAGTTGATGACATACCTTTGATGCTAAACCTTCATTGTCCAATCAGCAGGGTATGGGCGTGGATGTGACACCACTGCGTTCTTTAGTTTTTATAGAAAAAGCAGAGGCAGGCTGTGCTGTTGGGTGGCCTGTAGCCAATCAGTATTCTTGTCCTAAAGGTGGGCCAGCACTGTCCTTGTCCTCCTGCACTTTCTTGCCTCCTTGGCCATAAATGCACAAACTCAGGCAATCAGAGTGTAAGTAAGCTAATAGAAAGGTTTCAGAAATAGACATTTTTCAGTGGTCAGATCATGCTGTCACATGTGTCTGTTCTTTGATGTACTGCTCACTGGACCAAAATTGGCAGATATTTCTCTAGAAGCAACAAATGATTTGACATCAGCATATTCTCTGTATGATCTCTGGCGTTAAAGGTTCAACAATATCTCTAACTCTTCTCGGAGCACAGAGATTATTATAAATATGTAATACAGTCATAACCTGGAAGAAAGAGACAGCCAGGACATGGAACAGGTCACCTTCGCTCCACTGAATTTGCAACTGTTGGAAATCATAGCAGTAGTAGAGTCTGGTATCATGTTAGCCATCGAGCAAAACAGAAAAGTATCACCTAAATCAGCGCAAAGTAGAAAAAAAAACAAATATATACAGTATATATATCTATATAGATAGATAGATATATATATATACATAAATAATGGAATGGATATAGGATGGTATAAGCCCTTCCATTAAAAGATTAATGTAAAGTAAATAGGAATATGTTGCAATTGACCTGTGTCAGCATTTGGAGGTTCTTTACAGCAAGACATGATATACATGGTAAAAAAGTAACACATACTTAACAATCTCCATACATCAATAACTATGCAGTGGAAGAGCCTATGACAGGGGTAGCCAAACTCCAGCCCTCCAGCTGTGGTGGAACTACAAATCCCATGAGGCATTGCAAGATTCTCAGACATGTCTCCCGGAGAGAGATGCATCATGGGATTTGTAGTTTCACCACACCTGGAGGGGAGGAGTTTGGCCACCCCTGGCCTAAGGGCTTCATTTACAAAACTTACACCTGGTGTTTTGCTGGATGGTTGCCTTTTGCATGGCACTAGTGCTCTATACTCATTGGTGTCCTTTAGGGGTGTGGTGTACATTGGGTGGCAGTTTTATAAATGAAGTCCTGAGTGATTACATACATATGAATGAAATGGAATGAAATTTGTGTGGTTCATTTCACTGCATTGTAGTTGTAATGTAAAGAAGTTTGTACAGAAGTCGTTCAATCAGAATCTTTATACTCATGACTGGACGAAATGGAATCTTCCAGTCCTCAGAGCAAAATATGAAAGGCTTATGGCGATGTATCTGCAGCGCGGCAGTTAGGTATGCACTCTCAAATGGAGCTTATTTGGTATGATACTACAAATCCCATGAGGCATTGCAAGATTCTCAGACATGTCTCCCGGAGAGAGATGCATCATGGGATTTGTAGTTTCACCACACCTGGAGGGCAGGAGTTTGGCCACCCCTGGCCTAAGGGCTTCATTTACAAAACTTACACCTGGTGTTTTGCTGGATGGTTGCCTTTTGCATGGCACTAGTGCTCTATACTCATTGGTGTCCTTTAGGGGTGTGGTGTACATTGGGTGGCAGTTTTATAAATGAAGTCCTGAGTGATTACATACATATGAATGAAATGGAATGAAATTTGTGTGGTTCATTTCACTGCATTGTAGTTGTAATGTAAAGAAGTTTGTACAGAAGTCGTTCAATCAGAATCTTTATACTCATGACTGGACGAAATGGAATCTTCCAGTCCTCAGAGCAAAATATGAAAGGCTTATGGCGATGTATCTGCAGCGCGGCAGTTAGGTATGCACTCTCAAATGGAGCTTATTTGGTATGATTGCAATGCCATTTAGAAATACATTTTCTCACGTGGGCTGTGGAGGATGTCAGGTGGGCTGTGCCGGGTCTCAGCAGGGCTGTGCAGGGACTCAGGTGGGCTGTGCGGGGCCTCACCAGGGGTACAGATGGTCTCACCAGAGGTTTGGATGGTTGGGGTTGGGCAGCGGGGGTTCCCCAGGATGGAGGAGATGTGCGGCCGGTGATGTAATCAGCTGCTTCAGTTCACAGGAAAGCTGCCAAGGTCCCCAGCAAACGCGGGATCTCAGGCAGTGGCTTCCATTTAAAAATCTAAAGTGCTGGTATCAGCTTTTAGGTATAAATACCTAATACCTTAAACTTAACTGTGTCCTTATCTGCAAGCTTCAGAAAGCTCAGTGATGTTTAAAACGTTCCCTTTACTTCCTGTTTTAAAGAGCCAGCAGAAGAGGCGATACTTCCAAAGAGAGTACAGTTGTCACCAAATCAGATGTACCCACTGGAAGATTTCTGCTTCTTTCTCCAGTTTTGGTGACACCTCTAAAATGTTGCATTTCCCCTCACTTTCTTTACTGTAGACAATGGTTAACAGGATCAATTGCTGCATCTCTCTCTTTTACTTGCAGCAATAAATATAGACAGAGGTTCTCTTAAACTTCCACATTCTATCCAAAGTGAAAAAAAAAGTTTTGGCTTTAAATACACTTTGGGTTCATTTATGGTGTATAAGTTCCAATGCTTGTCAGCATCATCTAAGGGGCTAGTGCCATACACAGGGCATCTGCCTGGTTAATAAATTAACCCATTGAACTTCAAGAAATGCTCCTCTTAATAAGGAAGCAAATAATTCGGATCAATGTCCTCAGTTATTTTATGCTAAACAGTTGCATAGGAATGTCTAAGTAAATACAGTCTTTTTTTATACTTTGCTATACAGAGTTTCTGTTGCCTTTCCCTCCTTCCCGTAGAAGCTGAAATCACATTTCCTCCAGCAGTACATGAGCTCCCTGGGGAAGCCATTCAGACAGATAATGTGAAATTCAGGTGCGTGTTTGTTAGGGTTTATTTGTGGTAGAGGTATTTAAAAGGACACAGTGTCCCCAGAATGATTGTACTAATGCCTAATATGGGGTTCACCAGATGTCTGCTTACCCATTTGTAACTCTCATGACACTCTAGGGAGGGTTTAGTGAGTTGGAGGAGACTTGCAATCCATCAGCCCAGTATGTCCTGCAGGTGTAGAACTTCTCCTTACAGCCATTTTTAAACTTTTACAATTACTGTCCGCCATGGGCAGCATCATCTTCATCTAAGAAAAGGTGAACTACAGTGATCAGCACATGGTATCACATAAAAGTTCACGAGACACGTTTCCTTTTCTATGAATGGGAAACTTGTTAAATCCAGCTGTTGACTCCAGGATGTTCTATAGATTAGTCATTTTGGTCAAAGTCAAGGAGTGGCAGTTAGATCTTCAATAACAACCCAAGTACTGAACTAACATTTTGTGCATTGCAGCATACACGGCTATGTAAATAGCGAACAACCCCCAGGCAAGTCTAGCCTAGAAAGCTCAGTACTCTAATGTGGTTATTCACAAAAGGGTGAAGAGCTTGGTGAAGGCAGGCAAAGTGAAAAATCTAGGACAACATAGCTGATTTGGAAAGATTCTCCAATTTAGCTCACTTTCCAGTTAAGCTATGTTGTCCTGGATTGTTCACTTCTCCTGCCTTCTCCAAACTCTTCACCCTTTAGTGAATAACCTTGTTAGACAACTTGACTGTGTCTGCTATTTATTAGACTTTTTAGTCTTCTTTCAGGATCTGTCATTCCACCCAATCAGGAAGGTTAGCTACATGATGCATTTACACTAACTAGTATACAATTCAACTAAGAATGATAACACCATGACATATCATACAATAATGTCCTTACTCTTCCATGACCATAATTGAGTAAGGTGCCATACTTCAAAGACTTGGCAGGGCCATCAGTTACAGTTTTATGTAACAGCAGCCATGCCAGGATAATTATCAACAAGTCCTGTTGATCTCTTGACAATCAGGGGCCATCTTGGATATCTAGCAGCATTCTGGCTGGCTCTGCTGACATCATTATGAGGCATAATGGACTTCACGTTTCTCCACAGTAAAGGGACTGATTGGTATATGACCTTATAGAGATTTCAATGTGTTATATTGTCCTTTAGTGTGGCAATGAGTGTTTCTAACCCCAAGAAGCATTTTTATTTGTTGTTTAGTCAATATCTACAATATCTACATAAATATTTTGTACCAATTGCTGCAATGGAAATGCATGTGAAAACAGCTGTGGAAGCTGGACAATCATTTTTTTTAATAATAAGATTTTATTACGGTTTTTCAATACAAAAAGTACATAAATACAAAAGTACAAAACGTACAGGAGTACAAAGTGCAATCACGTCCTTTTATCAATACAGTATCTCGGGGTGCATTTACATTTCTTCAATGTACATATATATATATATATAGAAGATATGCATAAGAGTTCCTGCCATCCAGTAGTCACGGTGGCAGCAGTGTTAGACATCAAGGCATCATCACATTGTGAGGAGCAGTAGCTGTAATTCGGATACTGTACATTCCCTACCGAAGGCATAGTATGAGGTGATATGGCCGTGTTGCATCCTGTCGGACCAGACAACATTAGACGTAGGGAAGAGGGGGTAAAAGTATACACACAACTCAAGACCGGGGTAGGGGAGAAATAAAGGGGTGAACAGTATGGGAGAAACAAAAAGGGAGGGAAGGCTCTGTCGGATCCCACAACTTAGATAAGGCCACGGTGAAATGAAACAATTATATTAGCGGCAGGACGGCAGTCCCCCTCCCCACCAGGAGAGACCCCGCCTCATTACAGGGCCAGAAAAGCTGCTGTACCCATATACAAAATCCAGGGTGCCCATAAGACTGCACATTGGGCCTGACGTTCATGTAGTGAGGCCGTCAGTTCTTCAAGGCGCATAATCAGACACAATTCTGCAATCCATTCCTGCACAGTCGGGATGACCACTGTGTTGCAATGGCGAGGGACAACATTGCGTGCCACAGCCAGAAGGAAACGAAGTAGGTCCTTCTTGACAAAAGCAAGGGAGCCCGGAAGAATAGAGAGGGGAAAGGCTATTTTAGGTGATGCTGTTAGGTGAGTTCCCATTACCTGGTTGTAGATGTCGAAAACCCGGGTCCAGAAAGGTACAAATAGCGGGCAGCTCCACCATACATGCAGGAGAGTGCCCTCTGCGGTCAGACACCTCCAGCAGGATGAGGACCTATCAGGAAATATTTTATGTAGAAGAGTCGGGCATCTATACCAGCGGGCTAGGATTTTATAGCCTTTTTCCTGAGCCGAGCTGGCCACCAAGATTTTATGGGTGAGCCTGCACGAGGTCTGAATTTCTTCTTCAGTAAGTGCGATATCTAACTCTGTTTCCCATCTAGTCATGAATGGAAGGTGGTCCTGGAACCTTGTCGTAAGTAAATAGTGGTATAGCAAGGAGATGACATGGGTGGGTCGCCCTTGCTACAAAGGGATTCAAACCAGGTAAACGGGCGTTGAAGAGTGGCCCGATCCCTCATTGTAGCCTAAAACGCTCAAAGCTGGAAATAGAGCAGCCACAATCCTGGCATATGGGGACGGTCTGCAAGTAAAGTAACCAGGGGTTTCAGGTCCATCCCCGTGAGAGCTTCTGTCAAAGGCGAAGGTGCATTAGACGACCAGCAGAGGAAGCAGGAGGCAATACAGCCCGGCTGAAACTATTGGGTTATCCATTATGGGGGTCATGGGTCCCCCTGGGGGAGACAGGCCGTGAGTCCTAACCAAAAGGTCCCACACTCTCAAGAGGGGCGGAAGAGTGAAAGAGAGCGTTGAGGAACAGGGGTGGTGAGCAGGAGTAAGCCAAGGTACCGAGAAAGGGAGTACTGGTGAGATGTACGTTTCGGGGGAGACTCAGAGCTTGTGAGCTTCATGGTGTTTCCGATCAAGAACGTGGGTAAGGAGCGTGGCATAATAATATGTCTCCAGGTCAGGAAGGGCCAGGCCCCCCGCGTCCTTTGGGCGGACCAAAATGTTATAGGCCAGTCTGGGGCGTTTACCATTCCAGATAAAGCGAAGCAGTGCAGTACATAATTGACGGAAAAACGAAGATGGGAGAGTAAGGGGAAGAGTCTGAAAGAGAGATAGGAAGCGAGGGAGAATATGCATTTTAAAGAGCGCAATCCTTCCCATCCAGGAATGTAATAGGGAGGTACATGTCTGTAGACGTGAGATAGTAGATTGGAGAAGCGGAGCAAAGTTCAGGCGCTAAAGGTCTGCTTGATCCGAGGACAAAAGGACGCCAAGATATTTAATAGCAGATGGTTGCCATTTAAAGTGAAAATGTTCCTGGAGGTAGGTAACCTCCGTTGAAGGGAGGGAGACGTTTAAGGCCTCGGTTTTATGTAAGTTCCCCTTAAAGTTGCTGACGAAGCCAAACCTCCAAAATTCCTCTAACAAGGAGGGGAGAGCAACACGGGGGTTGGACAAGTAGAGGAGAACATCGTCCGCATAAAGACCCAGCTTATAGTGCTGGATATTGATACAGACCCCTTGGATCGACGGGTTTTGTCGTATGGCCTCGGCAAGGTGCTCCATAGCCAATATATACAAATACGGGGACAGTGGGCAAACCTGTCTGGTTCCATTCCGAATGGAGACGGGAAGGGACAGGGAGCCGTTTACCTGCACCCGGGCCGCGGGGCAGTGGTAGAGGGCCATAACTTTATCCACAAACAATTTTGGTAGTCCAATCTGTTCTAGCATAAGAGTAAGGAAGTTCCAATTGAGGCGATCAAACGCCTTCTCCGCATCAACCGACAAAAGGCACATAGGCAGGCCTGAAGATTTAGCATAGCGCATGAGTGTTAGGGGTCTATTCACGAAGCTGCCGAGGGCAACCGAGTGAATGACCCATCTGAAGTGAGCCGAACACTGTTCGGCTATTCACGTCAGGCTGGTAGGCTAATTTACAGTGGACCTCGTCAGATGTGACATACCGGTCCAGCAGGGCGGGCGACATATCAGCCGGCTGGGAAGAGGGTGAGTCCAGGGTGGCCGGGGAGTCCCCACAAGGCGCCGCCATGCGGCCTGCTAAATCGGCGGATCGCGTCGTCGATGTTGTTTATAGCGTTGTTTATGTTGTTTATGGCGTTGTTTAAAGTTGTTTATGGCGGCCCTCGGGTTCCGTGACTGGTCCGACTTGGACCCCTGGGACTTCTTATTGCGTTTGGAGCCCATATCGGGAGGTAACGAGGCGGTCAGAGGCACTTTCGCCGCAATGCCTGGTTCTTCTTCAGCGGAGCTAAGGACAAACACGCCATTGGTAAACTCCGGCCCGAAGCTGGACAATCATGCCAGGATCATTGTCAACCTATCTTGTTGATCTCGGGACAATCAGGGGACATCTGGTTTATCTAGCAGCATTCTGGCTGGCTCTGCTGATGTCATTATGCGGCATAATTATCCACAGAAAAGGGACAGATTGGCTTTGACCTTACACCTGAGCATGAGCCCTTATAGGTGATATTGGAGCTTTGTTATTCATATGTTTTTGTGTTTTTTGGGGGCACATTTAGATTTGATTGTCTTTGACAATGTAACGATAGTTACTGGGAGAAGGAGTTGGTTATTTAGCTTTGAAAAACACTAATTTTCAGGCATTTTTTAGGTGCTTCCCTACAAGTCTTTGGGGCAAAAAAGACCCCATTCTGCTTCAAAAGTAGCTCATGTACCTATTTGAGTGTCAGGCATTGAGCTATAGGCACCAGGTTGCTCATATGTCAATAGGCATCATGTAAAAGCACAGGGTTTTGGTTGTTGAGCATTTTGGAGCTTTGAGTGTCAAGCTACAAAATGCTCAGGTGTAAATCAGGACTTCACTCAGGGGACACCTGGTATATCTGGCAGCATTCTGACTGGCTGTGCTAACATCATTATGCGGCATAATGGTCTTTGCTTTTTGCAGTAAAGGGGCTGATTGACATATGACTTTATAGAAATTCTGCAATATGTTAGATTGTCTCTTAGTGCTGCGATAAGTTGTGGCACCCTGGAGTGCCTCCCAGGTTCTTCAGGGGTGCCTCACAATTATTGCACAACATCATACCTTTCCATGGTGCAATTAGGCTTCTGATGGTAACGGGGCTCCTTATGTGTATGGTAGGGGGGGCTCTGATATAATGGCAGGACTTTGATGTGAAAGGGGGTTCTGATGTAAAGGGACTCCTGATTTGAAAAGGGGACTCTGCTGTGAAGAGGGAAACCAATTATATTTTGTGTTTTTACATGGGTCCCCCCCTTAAAATCCATACCAGACCTAAGTGCCCGGTATGGGTTTTGAAGGGGCCACACATCGTTTTTCACATTTAGACTGGGGTGCCTTGAGATTGTGTATACTTGTAAAGGGTACCACAACTGCAGAAAGCTTGAGAAAGGCTGGTCTAGTTAATATCTACACAGATTTATTATCTCTTAGTCATTGCTGAACTGCACAAATCTTTTGCACCACTTGCTTCATTGAGAATGTGTGTGGACACAGCTGTGGAAGCTGAATGGTACAACATTATTATAAGCAAATGCGTACTAAACGGAAGAAGATTGCTCAACTCACAAAAAAAGATAAATAATGCAGGTTCATAATAAACAAACAATAATAAATCCATTACACAGGAAAACAATTACACTCTGAGGACTTACCAACGAACACACTTAACTAATTAATTAAAATGCTTTACATATTGAAGTAATAATGAGTTGCTTTAAACACAGAATTAGCTTTTATGACACATTTTCGGTAGCTTGCTCTGGCCCCCCGATTTATTTTATTGTGTTTAGTAAATGTTTATGAATGGTTTGGTGTTTTGTGCACCATCTTTTGCTTTTTAATGCATTAAGACATAATGGATCATGGAAATGTAAAAACAGGTATTTGCTTTGTCACTTATTAAATATGAGGTCCGCAGGTTGCTAAGCACCATCTTGACATAAAAACACAAAAGTTAAGGAGAAAAGCATTGCCTGGAAGTTAGTTTTAGTTTATTTAGGAAAGCGTAGCATTAGAGAAGCAGAAGAAGACACACCGGCACTCAAATGGAGATTAGGCAGTGACCCTTTCTATATTGTCTTGAAGAAGAGACCTAGCATACCCTGAAACGTTTCCTTAACCTATGGCATGCAATATGTATAAAACTACATTAATCTTTGATCTCCACTTGATTAATGGTGACTCTTCTTCTTCCACTGTGGTACTGCATGGCATGATTCACTGTTATAACTATGGAGCACAGCCCAGAACTGTCTGCATTGGAGAAGCAGGCATTTTTCGAAGTATGCCTTTTCTGTAACTGTTTTTCTTTACATATACAGAGATTGGACATCCTTAGCCACACATTGGCAACATTTTCACAAGACATGAGCAATTTGTGTGGACACATATGGACAGCCACACTGTACATGAGTTCCCATGCACAGCAATCATGGTGGGTTGCTCGCTATGCAGTTCTTCCTCCTCTTTTATTATGGCGTTCTGTGATTAAAAAAGGTAAGGTCATGATGTTTATATATCTTTTGTCCAGTCACAGAACACCTTGTATTCCTTGAAAAGAATACAAGATGTTTTCTGAATGGAGGAGACTGTAATTGAGTTCTGTGAATGAAGGAAGAGATTCTGTGTTTCAATTGCTTTCTCTTCCATTCTTAGAACTCAATGCATTGCAGGATCATAGTAATAGGAGATCTGTGCATGGTGGAGAGAGTTGAGGGTTACAGGCTTATACCGCAACTTTTTACAGTACCTGCTGACAGTCTCCTCTGCCTGCAGGCTCTCAAAGTGCCATTGAGTGTAATATGCGGTGGCTGTGAGGGTGGGAGGATGATTTTTGCAGGAAGAAGCAGCTGAAGCTATGGGAATACACGCCAATGCACATATCTAATGTGTTTAGTGCTGTTTCCCTCATTTTTTTATTTTTTTTTACTAAACTTCAACTTTAATGCCCAGCTGCTGCACATATGTGTTTTTTATGTGGTGGTGCCACCAGAACTGTGACGAAGCTGTCACCGAGAGCTCAAACCCAACTTCCGACAATTAGGAGCAAGTAGGACAGGTTGCTGATTACGTCATCACTGTGCAGCCAATCACAGTGAACAAACAAACTGGAGCTCCTTCTAATCACTCGCAACCGATTTAGAGAGTTCGCTCCCACCAGTGTCAAGGGGTTTAGTGGCCTTTGCTGACACTGTTCATCCAAGAGGCATCAGAGGCCTTAGTATGCCCCCCCCCATTATGCCTCTGTATCACCATTCCACTAATTAGTTCTGCCAATGCTTTTTTATTAAATGTTCCACATTTTCAATTACAAAATTAGTTCAGCTTGGCTTTTCAGTATAAGAGAGATGCCTTCTGTATGTGCAGTATGTGTGAAAACCACCCATTGACAATTCTTTGGGGTTTCCCTGTTATGCATAGCTACTGCTCAAGAAGCACGCCATAACTCATTGAGATTACGTACAAAAAGCTGATTTAAACATACATTAACAGCTGCTTTTCTCACAACAGACTGTAAACAGTCCTGCTTAATCACAGTTACTGTACAGCTCTCCCTCCACGGCCTCCTATATTTCTCTAAGCTTATATTTTTTCGGTAATTAAGGCAGCTCCTGGCACATCTACTGAGATGTCGGAGAAAGTTTCATGGGGTCTGGATTTTTTGCAGACAGAAGTGTAATCTTTGCATCTGCATAGGATAATTCTTCTTCAAACATACACTTATTCAGACAGACAAAGCAAAGAGAAATCGTGATATGCAATGTACGGTAACCCAAAGAGAGTTCAATACATGGTGGTCGTGTCAGTGACATATGAATTCTGATTAGTTTATATAGGTTACTGTACTGTCTTTGTCATGAAGTAAACACTGCCAGGTAAGTATGATATTGTCTACCCTCCTACACTTGTATCTAAGATTTTTTTTAGATTTGGATAGAGTAGTGAAGTGTCAGGTCCTCTGTCAGGTCTATATTGATCTTTCAAAATACAGATCCAGTTGAGACCTACCACCATGTTCACGGTAATTGTAGCCGGCCAGTACTTAATTGTATTGTTGCAAGTAAAATACAATTCTAAGGCAGCGCTAATATGCAAGGTCTGCTTTTTACATTTAGGCCCCAAAGCCAACTTCTAATAGCCACATTATAGAAAAAAAACAAAAACAAATGTGGAAGAAATTAAGAAAAAAAACCTTACATGTGGAGCTGGAGTATACTTTTTATATTGTTAATGGTTTCTGTGTATATATGCTGAAGCTTGTGCATGCCTGTTTGTGCACATCACGGGTGCATCGTAACTTCCATTAACATATGCTACCCTGACCACCTAACTCGCTAATTTTTCACCATACCAAATGGATGAGGGCCATCATTGCTGGCCACCTTCCCTACCCTTACTCTAATTCACTTATAATCTCTATGTGTCTCTTTTCTCATTTTACTTGTACACTGGACTCTGGCAGTGGCTATATAACACGGTCCCGTGTGCCATGACTTTGTACACGGGATTATGACACGAAGTTAAGTGAGCCGAACGCTGTTCGGCTATTCACTTCAGGCTTGTACGGCTGATTTCAGCCGTATATCGGCTGGGTTCGTGTGGATTCAGGCCGGGCCAAACATGCTCAGCATGTTCGGCCGACCCGAAGTGCAGAAGGAGTTTGACTCAGCTGATTCAACATCTGGATTGGCTGAGCCGAACCTCCGGCAGGCTACTCGCTGCTGTTCGGCCTATTCTCATAGATGCCGAACAGCAGTGAGTAAATAGCTGGATGCCGCTGAGCTGCATTAGGCTCGGCTATTCTGCCCGGTACCTCTGTGGTGCCGGGCAGAATAGAAAAATAGGTAAAAAAGTAGAAAAAAAAATAGAAAATGATTGTGCGGAGCTAGCAGTGACAGCAAGCTCCACCCAACTGTTTTCTATTGGCCGGGCGGTTCTGCTGCCGTCAATCACCAGAGGAGGACGTGATGGAGAACTGCAAGTCCCCCTCTGCTGATTGACAGCAGCAGTGGGCGGGTGCAATAGCTAGTTTGCTATTGCAAATTGAAATAGCCAATAGGAATCTAGCTATGCATTCCTATGGTGATTTTTTGTTTATTCTGATGGCAGCCAACGTCTCCGATTTCAGAAGAAAAGAAAAAAAAAAACAGAGCAGGGAAAGGTTTACTCTGCTTGCTGGGAGAAAGTTTTTCTCTCCCGGGTGGCCCGGGCGTCCGGGAGAGTAATGACAGATGGCGTCCCTGGTTACCAGGTAACCAGGAACGCCATCTGTCATTACACACTGAGAACACGGAGAGGCCACTGTGATATCATAGTGGCCCGGCCGGGTTCTCAGTGTGTAATGACAGCGCCCCTGGTTACCTGATAACCAGGGACGCTGATCTCTCTGCAAGTGGCCGGAGCCAGTCGTAAGATGGCGGCTGGCTCTGCCCAGCTGTCAGAAGCAGGCTGTTGGCCGGCCAATGGCTGGCCGCTCGGCCAGCTTCGGCTTTCACCTCGGCTCAGTCGGGCCGAGGCATATGCCTTCGGCTCCACTGAGCCGCTCGGCCAACTTCGGGAGCTGTAGGGGCTATAGTGAATACCTCGTAAAGCAGCCCTTCGGTTCTATTGAACCGAAGGGGTCCTGGGGCCAAAGCTAGCCGAAGGATCAGCCGAAGCTACGGCTAGATCCTTCGGAAGCTTAGTGAATAGACCCCTTAGTGTTTTCGACTGACACCCTAAAAAGCATATTTAAAAAGATTATATTGCCACACTGCACTATTGACACCTGCTTACTAAATTCTGTGTTATTGTCTATTGTTCAGTGTAATTACACTCATATTGTGTTATGCTATACTGTGTGTCTTTGCCTGTAAAACCTTAATAAAATGATATTATGTAAAGATATTACATGAACAACACCAACCTGCAAAAAAAAAAAAAAGAAAGGAGAACTTGTTATTGTAACCACTAAGAGGTGTATTTATAAACTATTCGCAGAGCAATTCACCCCGAGAAATGTCATTAATATTTGTTCTCTGCGAATTGATGCAATGTATGTATGTAATGCTGGAAAAAACATGTAATCTGAAAAATACTACATTATGACCACAAGATGGTGCTGGGGAGCATAGGAATAAAACCTTTATTTTGCCTCCATTCGAATGAATGTCCTCTGAATTTTGCAGGATGAGTGGCTCTGCAAATTGTTTATAAATGCACCCCTATGAGTAAGACATTGAGGCTGGACTACGGGCAGGTATAACAAGCTAACATTTAGACCTGTTAGGATTCATTAAAAACCATGCATCTTTCTTGATATCAGCCTTCTATAATGAGGTCAGCCTGAGGCAGCCACAGTGTCCCAGGTTGCTAAGAACACTTAGCAACCTGTAATGCTCTGTCCAGCTTCCTGCCCAGCTCACTGACATCATCATTATTAATCTGTGTACATTTATTAATATTTTTTCAAAAGGTGGCTTATGCCTTTAAAACCTCATGAAGGACCTCCTTATTGAACTTGTCACCAGAAGGTCTAGCACAGTACTGTGCTGGCTCTCCTGTAACAGCTGAGATGGGAAGGCTGCAAATGCAGCTCTCCTGTCTCTGTGTTTACACAATAACTCGTCAGTTTTATACTTCTTCACTGTCCACAGTCACAGGCTGTGGGCAGTGGTATGCGCTATTGTTTAAAGGAGTTGTAAAGTCCAAGCATATCCTCTCCTGTTATAACATCAGCAATGTAATAGGAATACATAGTAGAGTTGTTTTTGGTAATAAAATAAAAGTGCTGCCTTCTGTCTGCCCATAACTTCCAACAACTTCCTGGATTCCCATTGTACTTTGCATCTCTTTCCCTGCTGATTGATTCAACTCAATCTCCTTTTCTCAAGACTACATATCCCATCATGATAATGCTACATTGTTCATACGTTGAGTTGTAGTTCAGAGGGCAGGACTAGATGACCCAAGGCAGTGCATATTCACAGGGCAGAGCGAAAGATTGTGTCAGTGCAGAGGAAGTCTATCCTATGGGCATCTTCAATCAGTAAGTTTACAAACTGCTAGGTCAATATGGTTATTAGGAGTGGGATAGAACTTATGGAAATTAATTAATTCGGAAATATAAATGTATTTTTATTTTTTGACCATAGATACCCTTTAAAGGAGAACTATGAGGTGAGTGCTTTTCACTCACCTCATAGTTCTAGCCGACCTGTGACAATGAGACTGTCACAGGTCGGCTCAGTAGATCGGGAGGTGAGCGAACACATACCGGGTTCGCTCACCTCTCGATCCTGTCACGGCTCTCTGCCGTTAAAAGGGGAAGGGCTGGATTCCCCTCTCCCCGCTCCGATCTGCCAGCGCTGACTGGCGGAATGGACGGGGGAGGGGGCGGGTACAGCTGGCTCTGCCTCTAGATAGGCAGAGCCAGCTGTCACTCACGCAGCTGGGCGGATCCCGTCAGCTAAGTCGTGATCCGCTCCGGCTGCGGCGTCTCAGTATACCGCGAGCTGTAGCTCGCGGTATACTGAGCTTAGGGTAACGGGAGGACGCTAGTTTGTGTCCTCCCGTTACCCTAAGGAGAACTATGGGGAAAAACACTGACCTCATAGTTCTCCTTTAACTGCAGCAGAGGAAAGTCATCTTATCTGCCTGTTTTTTTTTGTGTAAATCTCAGAACTGGATGGGCATAATAACAAATCCTTTGACAGGTAAAACAGCTCATATATATATATGTATTTCAACTGCGTATTTAGCTTTTAGCCTGGAGTTCAGCTTTAACTGACAGGCAATCATTCTCAGTACGAGCAACTGAAAATATCAGTAGAGTATAGTAAATAGAATTGCAATCACAATATAGGTATTCCTTACTCGTTCCTAGCTCTACACACCTGCCGTGACCAGGAAAATTATTAGCAATAATGTCTATAATGGATTTGCACAGATAAATCCATTCTCCCTCTACCACCTGGGAACTGATAGAGTTCTATCGCCGAGCACCTGTTATCCGTCAGATAAGGGACAAGATGGATCAGGCACCCGCTCTCTTCCCTTGCTTTCTATTCTCCTCTGCGCTTTGCTTGTTGACAAAGTAAAGACTGGGAGCTATGAGGTTAACCGGAGGTAATTAAGCTAGATAGCAAGCGGGGCAGCGGCTGCGGATGCGCTTGTTTATTTTCCATAATCATATTGATTCAGAATCTCTGCAGAGTTTATTTCATTTGTAACTAGGACAAGAGATCAAAGCAAAACATTCCTGCGGCTTTGAAGACCTAGATACCTTCAGTCCGAGCCACGATATGCCGGTCTGGAGAGCTTTAATTTTCTAGCTGCGGGGTTGCCACCGTGAATCACTGCCCCTATAAAGTAGAACTGGCTTAATTACAGCAAACAACAGTCAGTAGTTTGTGCTACCGATGCCGCGTGAAGAGCCAGCCCGGCGGGAGCAGCCATTTTGCTTGTCCGCGCACTTCATTAATTACTTTTGTACAGACAAGCAAACAATTAATTCAATCAACAAGAACATGACTTATTTCAATTTTTTTTTTATTTTGTTGCTCTGAAATATCAGATGTTTGGATCTGGGCGCATCAAAAACAATGACAACAGAAGAAATAACATGCTGCTAAATGGTAATTAGGCCTAATTGCATTTTGCAGCCACTAACAATGCTTAATTTGAATTCATTCGAAAATTAAGAGTACTTTGGCTTAAACTGCCCATAGATTTAACAGGCTTTTGCCCGGGGAAACCTTTTGACAGGCATTTAATGGTAGGTTTGGCTTTGCTGGCCTTACAAGTTTATGTCAATGAACGGGGAACAGATTAGGGAGCAAGGAGGGAGGGTGCCCATCTATTGAGGGGTACAGTCTTTATAAATAGGGCTGACCGGTCACTGGTGGGGATGGGAGACTTTCCGAGACATTAAATTGTTCATGCAGCTACTTTTGATAACTGTTGTTTCATGTCCGACTCCATAGTAAGTAATATTGATAATGATAGTAAGTAATCACCTTAAGGTCTTAAAGTGACACTAAACTCAGAAGTTAAATCTAAAAAATTAATTAACCTTAACTATTAATAAAAATGTATCTTATTTGTGTATCACTCAGCTGTAGATCCTCAAATGATCTCTGAATTGGTGCTGACACTGTCCTTCCTTCTGGAGTGTGGCTTCTTTTGTTCCTCATGGTCCCTGTGTGTGTTGTAAAGTAGCCACCGCCCCAAGCTCACTCCTGTGATGGACTACAATCTCAAAATGTACAAATTAGTAAACTAAACCTGAGATTGTAGTCCATCACGAGAGCGAGCTTGGAGTACATGGGAACATAAGTAGCCACCCTCCAGAAGGAAGGACAGTGTCAGCATGAATTCAGAGATGATTTTAAGGATCTGATTGAGGTTTCAACTGTTGCCCGCTCTGTCTTTTTTAAAGGGTTTCTTTAATCATAAATATAGCTGCTGACTCGCCGAAATTGAGCCTTGGGTGGCCCTATCACCCAGCTCAACAAAAGTCAACTTAAGAATTGATTGAGTGGTAAATTCTTGCCCGAACATTATCAGTTGCAGTCAGTGTATGGGTATTCAGGAAGCCAGGGTACTGTGGCTGTCTGAATTCAATAGCCGGTAGTAGAGATTCCTCCATCTACACTTTTTAGCATAGATAGGCATAGCAAGTTATTTTCTTTTGTTCAGCCTACGGTTTGACAAGAGAAAATCTATCCATGTGTGACTAGCCTTACTTAGCATAATTAGTGGGATTTGTGAGTGTATTTCTTAATGAAAGCCCTTCTAAGTGCCAATCAGGGCTTTCCCTACACTGATGGAACCTGAGGCGGAGGGGTGGGGGGCTCAGTGCTGTCATTGTATGGTCATTTCAGGGAAGAGGGATTAGGGTGCTATCAGTGAATGGTTGTTCAGGAAACTGGGGACGTCAGTGAGCTGGGCGGGAAGCCGTATAGAGAGTCACAGGTTTCTAAGAGCTCTTAGCAACCTGGGAGGCTGTGGCCGCCCCCTGCTGCCCTCCTCACACCTGCTGCCCCCCCAGTGAGATGCCGGTAAAGGCAACAACCTCATTATAGGAACAGCCCTGGTGCCAATGCTATCTCATTCCCTATGTCTTCTCTGCTGGGTGCACTAAGCCTTCTCTGCTGGGTGTGTAGAATTCTATGGGAATCTTTGACAAGCAGGGAGAAAAACTGCTTGGCTAACAAGACATATAAGCATTTACTGTGGGTTTTTCAGATTATCAGACCAAAAATGTGGTTATTATATTCTCCACACACACACCTAAACCCCACTTCATCCTTGTACTTGTTAAGTGCATGGGCCTATTGAGGCAACATGTCTGAGGTAAGGCTACAAGGTTCAAACAACATCGAATTGAAATTGTTAAAATTTGAACATAATCTACAACGAAACATGAAACACTGAACTGAATCGAAGTGTATTTCCATGTTTTTAAGTGTATTTCAACATCCACTATCCCTAGTGTGCAACAGTTTCTTTCAGGAAGCCGGAGCCAGTCTTTACAACTGAAGTTCTGCATGTGCACCTGTGCATATCCATGTGCATGGTTCAGGTCACAGAATAGTGCACAACTGTGTGCCTGTGCACAGGCGTGTATCCACCTGGATGCGCATCTCACACGCTCATTGCGAACTGTGGCACCAATGGGCTATTTAATGCTGAGATGTCCAGGTCTCCAGTACTGAGTGATCTTCAGCTGTTCCCTGCATCCGAGATCCTGTGTTCTGATTTTGACATCCTGTTACCAACGTGGCTTGCCTAGACCATCCAATTGCTGCTCTGTATTCCTGTGACCATGAGCTGTTATCTTAATACATCTCTAGTTGCTATCTTGTACCTTGCTGCCCACAAGTTATCAACCCGGCCTGTTTCTGACTTCTTGCCTGTTCTTTTTGTACTTCCTTGCCTGATTGTTGATGACTTCAGCTTGTCCTGGACCTTGCTAACCTGTGACTGACTTCCTTGTCCGCTTCCTGTCTGGGGTACGCCTGCACCCCAGATTCCAGCATCTGCAGTGACAACGCTATCTTTTGGCACCCATGCCGCTTCCTTGTCCTTGCACGCCTGTTGCACTTTCCAAGGGTACTTGGACTGGAGCAGCAAGAGAGGTCACCCTTTACATCTCAGGATCCTCTAAGGCACATGGCAGTTTCTCTGTGGCATACCACGAGTTTATGTCACAGAACTGATATAGTTCTATTAAAATAGGACTGTAAGTTTCCTGAAGATTTTTGTATAGAAAACACACATACACTGTATTCTTTGGCCAATAGTCTTCAGCTTTCCACTGACTACTGAATTAGCAGCTGCTTTTCATTGTGTTCAACACTTTACATTTTTCTTTTTCTCCTCTTTAAAATTACAGTAATTATCATTATTATCTTGTATTCGTTGAATTACAAAAGTTGGCTGAAGTCAGTCAAGCAACTGAAAAGTATTTGAAATATATTACAATAAATTACTTGTCTTTTCTCCTTCATGAATATCCAGTGGCGGTGAAATCAGATCTTTGTTAAGTTATGCTGTCATAATGGATATGAATACAGTCTAACCAACGAGCCCTCTGCCTCTATCCAATCTCCAGGGAGAATTGATATCTAGAGATTAAAACGTTTCAGGACTAGAACATGGAGATGGGGTGGCAATTATGTATTTATGTATATCTACATTTATCTAATATCTGGGCTATGAATGTAATTGTCCGTACTGTGTGCATGTATGTGTCATGATCTATATTTTTACTAAAATTACAAATGTCATCAACCAAGCTTTTATAGGCTCAAACATAACATGTACAGAAAGGAAAAGTTTGACAGCTGAAATTACTAGATTGGACTAAAAATACCGTGTTTCCCCGAAAGTAAGACATCCCCCGAAAATAAGACCTAGCGCTATCTTCGGGGATGTCTGTAATATAAGACCTACCCTGAACTAGGTCTTATTTTCGGGGTAGGTCTTATATTACAGACATCCCCGAAGATAGCGCTAGGTCTTATTTTCGGGGTAGGTCTTATATTACAGACATCCCCGAAGATAGCGCTAGGTCTTATTTTCGGGGTAGGTCTTATATTACAGACATCCCCGAAGATAGCGCTAGGTCTTATTTTCGGGGTAGGTCTTATATTACAGACATCCCCGAAGATAGCGCTAGGTCTTATTTTCGGGGTAGGTCTTATATTACAGACATCCCCGAAGATAGCGCTAGGTCTTATTTTCGGGGAAACACGGTAATGAAAAAGAAAAAATACACAAAAGTGTGACTTCCTATGGAAATAGTGCTATGCTTTTAAATTCATACTATAGCGACAGTTAACAACATGTACGCAATTTGTTTAATTGGGCATTCTAACACGATTGGAGATTGAGATGCAAAAATGTTTAAGTATATTTTGTAGAATATATATTTATATACAGTATTTTTATATATATATACTGTGTATATATCCATTGTATATCTATATACACACACCGATCGGCCATACCATTTTGACCACTGAAAGGTGACAATGGCACCTGGAAGTGGGGGGATATATTAGGCAGAAAGTGAACATTTTGTCCCTGAAGTTGATGTGTTGGAAGCAGAAAAATGGGCAATCGACTTTGACAAGGACCAACTTTAGATGACTGGGTCGGAGGAACTCCAAAACTGCAGCTCTTGTAGGATGTGTCTGGTCTGAAGTGGTCAGGACCTACCAAAAGTGGTCCAAGGAAGGAAAACAGGTAAACCATCAACAGGGTCATGGGCGGCCAATTGATGCACATGTGTAGAGAAGGCCCATGTAGTTCACTCTAATAGAAGAGTTACTGTAGCTCTAATTGCTGAAAATGATAATCATGGTTCCGATAGAAAGGTGTCTGAACACACAGTGCATCACAGTTTGTTGTGTATGGGGCTGCATTGCCACAGACTGGTCAGGGTGCCCACGCTGACCCGTGTCCACTGTCAAAAGTGCCTACAATGAACACGTGAGCATCAGAACTGCACCATGGAGCAATGGAAGAAGGTGTGCCTGGTCTGATGAATCACTTTTTTCTTCTATATCATATGGTGGGCCGGTGCATGTGTGTCGCTTACCTGGGGAGGAGACTGCACCAAGATGCGCTTTGGGAACAAGGCAAGCCAGCGAAGGCAGTGTTAAACTTTACGCAATGTTTTGCCAGGAACCCTTGGGTCCTGCCATTCAAATGGATGCTTCTTTGACACGTACTGTACCTTAACATTGTTGCTGACCAAGCACATTCCTTCATGGAAACGCTATTCCCTGATGGTAGTGGAATAAACAGAATAATGCACAATGCTACACTGCAAAAATGGTTCAAGAATGGTTTGAGGAACACAACCAACATGTTCAATGTGTTGACTTGCCCTCCAAATTCTCCAGATCTCAATCCAAACAAGCATCTGTGGGATGTGATGGAATAACAATTCCTATCCATGGAGGCCCCACCTCACAACTTACAAGACTTAACCCTTTCGCTGCCACCGACGTAAGGGATACGGCGCAACAAAAGTGTTCCCGGCTGGCCAGCTCAGTATGCCTTACGTCGGTGGCATTTACAGTTCTGCTATAAGCTCATGGTCGATTTAGCGACCACAAGCATATAGCAGAACTGTTCAGCTGACTGTCTCGTCAAAATAATAGCTGTCATCAGCGGCTCACAAGCCGCTGATGACCGCTATTACCGAAAATACCGGGCGCCCCCCCTGCCGGCACCGCTGCTGCTGGCCGCCGGCATCTGGAGTCTCTCATCCCTCCCTGGAGCATCTACAGCTGATTTCAGCCGTACACCGACTGAAATCAGCCATACAACGGCTTGCTGCGGCTGGTTTCGGGTCGGTCAAAGTGCAGAAGGAGTTTGACTCAGCTAATCCAACATCTGGATCGGCTTAGCCGAACCTCCGGCAGGCTACTCGTTGCTGTTCAGCCTATTCTCATAGGGTCCAAACAACAGTGAGTGAATAGCCGAATGCCGCCGAGCGCCCTTCGGCTCAGCTATTCTGCTCGGTACCTCTGTGGTACCGAGCAGAATAGAAAAAGGAGAAATAAAGGAGAAAATGATTGGGCGGAGCTAGCTCCGCCCAACTGTTTTCTATTAGACGGGACCAGCTGTCATTACAATGAAAGCTTGTCGAAGCCGGCGGTCATATCAAAGCCGGCTCCGACAGGCTCTCATGACAGTCCAGCGTCCCCTGGTTACTAGGTAACCAGGAGACGCTGAACTGTCATTACACACTGAGAACTCGGCGGAGCCACTGTGATATCATGGCGGTTCCGCCAGGTTCTCAGTGTGTAATGGCAGTCCAGCGTCCCCTGGTTACTAGATAACCAGGAGATGCTGAACTGTCAGTACACACTGAGAACCTGGCGGAGCCCCTGTGATATCTCAGCGGCTCCTCCGGGTTCTCAGTGTAATGACACATCAGCCTCCATGGTTAGTTGCTAACCAGGGGACGCTGATCTGTCTCTGCATGCAAGTGGCCAGAGCCAACCGTGAGATGATGGCTGGCACCGCCAAGCTGTCAGTAGCAGGTTGTCGGCCAGCCGTTCCAGCTTCGGCTTTCACCTCGGCTCAGTCGAGTCGAAGCATATGTCTTCGGCTCGACTGAGCCGCTCGGCCAACTTCGGGAGCTGTACGGGCTCAAGTGAATAGCCCGTACAGCAGCCCTTCAGTTCTACTGAACCAAAGGGGTCCTGGGGTCAAAGCTAGCCGAAGGATCAGCCGAAGCTATGGCTAGATCCTTCGGCAGCTTTGTGAATAACCCCCATAGTACTATGTGTCCCCAGTTATGAATGAACAGACTGTGATTTACAACACAGCCTGTTCATTCATGAATTTCTGAATGGGGAGTAGCACTCCCTATGGAGGCTTCTCCCCATTCATAAACTGCTTGATAGTAAATATTTTACTATCAGCAGTTTCTGAATGGAATGGGAAGCCTCTGTACTGAGTGCTTCCCATTCATTGAGTGCTGAGGCTGCAGAAAAAGAAATTGAGGATTTGGTGTCCTCAATTTCTTTTTCTATTTCAAAAGGGAAATGTCAGAGATCTGTTTAGACCCCAGAGATTTCACCGTAGCCCCCCCAACTGTAAAAAACTAAATACAAAATTATTAAAAAAAATGTTTTTAAATAAAATAAAATACAAAATGTGTAAAAAAAAACTAATTAAAAAAAAGCACAACTCCTCCAGCCCCCACACATAACATACACATATTGTGGTGCACACCATGCACATGCGCTGCAGTGCGTTGTTAGAACGCATCGCAGTGCATGATCTTTTTTATTTATTTTTTTTCTTTAAAAAAAAACATTAAATTAACTGTGGCAGCGCATGGCAAAGCTTTGTGACTCATTGCCATGCGATCTGCTACTGATGGCTTGGTGGCAAATACCACAGCATACCTTCAAAGGTCTAATTGAGTTTATGCCTTGATGGGTCAGGGCTCTTTTGACGGTGAAGGGGGACTTACTCAATATTAGGAAGGTGGTCATAATGTTATGGCTGATATAAATGGGGCCATGTATCCTGAGATTTTGAGTGCAAACCTCCTTCCATCAGCAAGGGCATTGAAGTTGAAACGTGGCTGGGTCTTTCAACAGGACAATGATGCCAAACATACCGCCCGGGCAACGAAGGAGTTGCTTTGTAAGAAGTATTTCAAGGTCCTTGAGTGGCCTAGCCAGTCTCCAGATCTCAACCCCATAGAAAACCTTTGGAGGGAGTTGAAAGCCCGTGTTGCCCAAAAAGAACACACATGCATAAGAATGCATGGTACTGCCAATAAAATACAGCCAAACCAGCACCACTGGGTGTGCAGTACCAATCGCTTACCCACAAACAATATTAGAAACATTCGAAAATAAATAACTTTCTTATGTAATGCAAAAAGTACAGATAAAATAAGCTGGACAGTGATGAGTTAACAAGAGACATTCCTGCTAAAATACAAATGCATGGTTTAGAGACAAAACACAAAACGCATGTTAGGACAAGGCAAGGGGCATTTAATATTTATTGTCTAGTATCTTCTATTACTTATGTGTCAATTGCTGCTGTCTGACAACTGATATTGCGTCTTTCCTTTGCCTGTGCCCTGATAATGTGTCCCTGGTCACAGCAGCAGGGGACTCTGTGTGAGCTTCCCAGATACTTGGTTCATTTGAGCGTACTGGTGACTGGTGACGTGTTTTGAGCTTGTTTTTAACCCATTTATTCATTTTTTTAGCAGGGATGTCTTTTGTATACTTAGCATTGTCCTACTTATGTCACCTGTACTTTTTGCCTTTTATAATAAAGTTATTCACATTAATTTGTTTCCTAATATTTGGTAGTGTAGTTTATTTTTTATGGCTAAAGTGACATCAAACGCAGGAGTTAAATCTTAAAAATTCATTCAAGTATCTTAAAGAAAAACTCGAGGAAAAAAATGTATAAACCCTTGCAGTGGGGCTACCCCAGCACTGCAAAGGTTAACTGCTTCTTTTTGTCTAAAAAAAAGTTATACTCACACAAAGCTCAGAGCCAGCTTGTCTAAGAAAGGACTTCCCAGCCTCTCTCCCACTTCTCTGCAGTCTAAGGTCCTGTAAATCATCACATTCTACACACAGCGTACAGACGTAAGGATGCTAAGAAACATTCCAATGACGTAGCGGAGGAGGAGACATGCTGGAGAGCGAGCTGTGACTGATGGCTAGCTCGGAGCTTCCGGTGAGTATAACCAGGGGTGTATCTATTGTATTTGTCTTAGACTGCACTTTCCAGGGGGCGACAAAATACGCCAGTTAGATAAGAGAAATACAATTATATTATGACCTTGTGCCTTGGACCTGGTGCTTCTTGGGCTGGGGGAACCAACGTGTCCACCTATACCGCCTACTCCTACATAAATGCCGGCTTCAGAGCCTTCTTCATCCTGGTCATCGTGCTGTGCAATGTACTGGTGTGCGTGACTCTCGTCCAGATGCACTGGCAGTTCATGCGCTGGACCTCCCTGGGTACCAACACCCAAATCTCTGACTTCAGGCAGCGGTGGAGCTTCCACAGGATCGCCTGGGCTGAAATGCAGATGGTCATCGTGCTTATCGGCACCTCCATGGTGGTGAGCCTGGGGAAGTGCAGCCTGTGAGCTCCGTGCTGGGTTTTGTGTCTAGAGCAGGGCGAGGGTAGAGCTACAGAGCCCAACGGCCAAGGCAGAAGATGGATAACTGCAGAACTAGAGGTCCCAGCATATTTAGGCAGCAGATCGGTGTTGTAGCTGGCATGGGAGAATGGGTATTGTAGCTGCAGAACTAGAGAGCCCATCAAGCCAGGAATGGAGAAGGTGGCTATTGCGAAGGCAGAACTACAGTGTCTTGCTAAGTTGATAGTGCAACCTGTCAGAACCTGGATACAGTGTGCGCACTGTATCCAGCGACTGACAGGTTACGCAAAATGGGGATGGGGGAGGTGCCCGAATTTAGTCTTGCCTAGGGCAGCACAAAACCAGAATACACCACTGAGTATAACTTTTGTTCTTTTTGAACCTAAACAGAAATGAGCATTTAATCCTTATAGTGCAGGAGTAGCCTAACTATTAACAAAAATGGATCTTATTTGTGTATCATTCGACTGTAGATCCTCCAATCATCTCTGAATTGGTGCTGACACTGTCCTTCCTTCTGGAGGGTGGTTACTTTTGGTCCCTGTGTGTGTTGTAAAGTAGTCACCGCTCCAAGCTCACTCCTGTAATGGACTAGACCGTCAATACAAATTAGTAAATTATACGTGAGATTGTAGTCTATTGTGAGAGTGCGGTTAGTGCTGTGGCTACTTTACAACACACACAGGGACCATGGGGAACAAAAGTAGCCCCCCTCCAGAAGGAAGGACAGTGTCAGCACCAATTCAGAGATGATTTGAGGATCTACAGCTGAGTGATACACAAATAAGATACTTTTTTGTTAATAGTTAAGGTACTTGAATGTATTTTTAAGATTTAACTCCTGAGTTTACTGTCACTTTAAGGGATTGATGACTGTTTATTAACAATGTGTGGTGCATCTGCTCGGTGGTAGATGGAAGCACTGTCTGGGCAAAGTCAAGGTTACCCATTTATCTGAGGTCTGTAGTGGAACGTTATAGGGAGGGCTAGGAGGGGCAGTTGGTATAAATAATGGTACTATAATTATCCTTTAAACTGTACATTCACGTGCTGACCACCTCCATTTATATTCATGAACCAGCTAAAATGCTAGTGCATATTCTAATCATATCCAGGTTCAACTAGTGTAATATTGTCCTCTGTGTTCTATTACCAAACAAAGGGGCTCCACTCTACTCCATCCTTATCTCTGCTGCTCAAATCATCCACCTTACTCCTTCCTTCTAGATTTCTGTGTTGATCACCAAGGCTGTGTGGGGTCTCAGGAGGCTGTGCGGGGTCTCACTGGTGCGGGTGGATGCGGGCGGTGGATCTCTAGTATTTCCCTCCATCCCTCCCCATAGTTCAGTTTTCCTCTGTGTAGATGGATCCACCCTTCTTTATTATGTTTCATTCTCCATCTCAGCCACATGTAATTTGCTGTGTGGATCACGTGATGATCTTTTCACCTATCCAATGTTCGTTGTTGTAAAGATCTGCACAGTTTGAATTAAACTTCTCAATGATCTTAAAGATGTCAACTGGAGTGAGTCCCTGTATGCCAACTCTTCTGAGAATGTGAGTTACTCCCATCGCATCACAACTGTTAGTTAACAGAGATCACACTTTCTTGCTTAGGCTTGGGAGGGAGAACAAACAATATGACTTCAAAAGAAGTCAGTAGCTCGGCTTTACTTTTCACATGTATAACTATAAACAGAACTGCTGCAAGAAAATTCTACGGATTTTATCATGTTTATTTATACACAAATACGCAAGCTAGCTAAAACAAGAAAAAACTAAGGTATACTGTAGCTACGGACAATGTTACGTGCAAGTCACCTGACACATCAAGTCAATTTCTAAACTTTGATTTCAGGTTCAGGAATGGAGAGAATCCTGTTTCAATTTGCTTTAAAATTTTCAGAGATCCAGTCCCATGCCGCCCAGCTTTTGGTTCTCATACTCCCAATGGGCATGACCACCGCCATTTAAGAACCCCTGCTCTAGATTACAAATTCATACAGCTTTCTCTCCTATTATTTCTTATCATTGGTACATTATGCTAATAAAATCTTTTGACACATTGTTGACTTGTGCAATGCAATAGGGAACACTGTAACATCATTAAGTTCAGAGTGACTTCAGGAATGTTAAATATTCCTAGAAAAATTTAATTACAATGATTACCTGTGCCTCCACATTGTGTTAGTTATCTGTATTCAAGAGGTTTCCTGAATAAAAGATATATAGATTAGGATTTACATGAAGTCAATAGGAAGCAGCCTCACAAAATGCAGGATCACCAGCAGTGTCTGATTGTCCTGTTGTTGGGAATCCATAATATGCTGTCACCATGAACTGATATAAGAGACTAAATAGATTAAAGTATGGAGACCAAAACACACTGAGTCACACATCTCCATTCCATCAGTGTTAATGTTATTCATATTTTATTATGATCATAGAATGTTTTTGCAGGGACTCAGAAAAAAATCAACTTCCTTGAAGGTGAATCTATGTCACAGAAAACACATGCACATGCACCTGGGATATCAACCTGCTGTGAATGTTCGGTGGATGTCAGATTAACTGCTTTAAAAATACACTCCTTAGTGTTATGATCAGTACATTTTAACCTCCCACCTACCGTACTATGGTTGTAGTAAAATAACCGCTGGGGGAGATGGGTTATTCTAAATGGACATTTCAAAGCATCCTTTTGCTTGTTGCCTATGATCCCACCATCATTAGACAGGGGACTGGAGATTATAGACCATAGAGACTAAAGACACAGGGCCAGTCAGGGGGGCTCTGTGCCTAGTGATCAGGCAATCGCCAATCACAGCAATCACAAATGTAAACAGTAGTAGTATTTAGGTTTTTATTTTCTGTTTTTTTTTCCTTTTCTCTATAGATTGAACTCAATGTCTTTTTTTCAACGTGACATACTATGTAACTATTCAACTATATGACTATGTCACTGCACTCTGCCCCTTTGATTGGGTAGCATGGAAGGAACTTCCTTCCATGTTTGAGAAGATCTCCTTCTGGCTTCGGAGGAGCTCAGGTTCATATGGGGTTTGGTCGGAACCTGAGGTCATCGCTAGGTATTATTCTACTGATATTAATAATGCTTTTGATATGACATCAACATGATAAAGCTGTTATGAGATTTTACTGATTGGTTCACATACACTGTAAGCTAATTTCACTTTGTTGGCACATGTCTAATTGGAAAACATATACTCTAAATTGTACTGCTGGCTTCAGAAAGATTGTATTCACAGGTCAGGTTTGCTTAGCTAAAACTTAATTATGATACCCTTAGAGGCAATATGAGGCAATTTCATTGTTATTGCCTCACTGACATCATTGCATTGACATTGCAAGCATTGACATCAGGTTCCATTCTTTGTTTGTTTCTGGTATATATGCAATTTCAGATTCCTTTTTATTATTAAAATCAATTACATCAATAACATCCATAACTTTATTTTAATCTAAATGACATCTTTCCCAGCTTGGAAGTTCAATAACAAAGGTCCTTGTTCTGAACTAGTTTTTTCCGAATTGCTATTATTAAAAGGTAGGCGACATTCAGGATGAAATACTTCACAGCTATCCGCAGACGGCATCTTTCCAGATAACTATTACAGCTATGCTGCAAATACTGGCTAAAAAGGCAAAAGTGGAAAGAAGCAAAATGAAAGGCCTGATTGTAAAGCTTTTTAAGTGAAGTGTCTGCCAATAATGGGGTCGTTGCCATTTTGTTTAAACGTTCTGAGAATGCGAGTCATGTTTATTGTCTGTTGTGTTCAATACATGAGCAATTATTACTTTTACAATAGGTCTATATATAAGTGGTATTTTCATGGAAGAATTCACTTTTTGGCTTTGTTCACAGACGAACTACAGTATTATTTGTTAAGGGATAGTTGTTAGGGCCCTTATACAAACAGTAACAGAAATTAAAAGCTTGTCCACACATTTTGGAGGTTTGCCAAGCATTCTCAGACTCTCAAAGTTATGAGTTTCATTTGGAATTATATTTCTCAATCTTTTAGATTTTCCCCTCCTTCAAAAAATGTTAACAGTTTCACTTCTTCCAAACTGCACAATTACCTTCCTCCCAACACTAATTATTTGCTAATGAGTAGGGATGCACTGATACTTTTCGAGTACCAATGCAGATACTTGGCATTTTCATGAGTACTACCAGGGTTGCAGCTGGGACCTAGCTCTGGTGCTCCAACACTGTCCTGAAATCATTAGTCAATATTGTTTTAAAAAAACTGTCACATGACAATAAACAAAAATGTATCAGTACTCGTACTTGTAAGTACTTGGGCAAGTACCAGTACTTGTACTCGCAAAACTGGTATCGGTGCATCCCTTTATTTATATTTATAACAATAAAATCATACATTAAAACAGAGATGTACAAATCCCAGGAGCTCCGTGTGCTTCTTACAAATGACAGCTGCCTCCTAACTTTTGAATTTTTCTCTAGTCTAGTCTCAAAAAGTATCGGTACATGTACTTGTACCGAGTACTATACTTGGTATCGGTGCATCCCTACTAATGAGTATCAAACTCCGTTCACCTCTGGCCAATGACACACTTCTAACCTTTTGGCTTAGATAGGACTTGAACTGTGGAAGCTGTGTCCAGAAAAGGAAATCTGATCTCTTCCCCCCATTTCTAACTTACTATGCCTTGTACCACACTGTGCCTCTATGTGAAAGTGGCCATCACGGTTGAAGAGCAGAGGTTGGCTTCCTCTTATACCTCCTGCCCTCCTGATCCTGCTGATATGACAGCAAGTGGGTTGATATTCAAAAAGCAGAAGGAGGAGTGGAGGAAGCACAGATCCACAGAATAAATTAAAAAGAAGCAGGGGCATCTCATCACTGCAGGCTCTCGGAGACAGCTTTCTCTCTAGCAAGAACAGTAGTGGCATCACCAAATCTCACTACAAATTAAACTAAAATAAAACTAGAAGTCAGAGGCAGCAGTGGCTTAGATGATCTCACACAACAGATATATAGCTATTAGAGGACAGAACATGAGTGCCTAGGCAAAGAAAATGCACTGCCATTTATTAGAAAGCACAGTAACCTTTTTAGATGTGCCCTATAAGAAAGCAAGTCTTCATTTTGTAAAGTAAATCCACTTTAGTTTTCCACTTCTTAAATTATAAGCTTGCACAGGCATTTATCTCGTCTACTTTTGTGTACATATGCTGTTTGACATTTTGGTCTTATTCGCACCATGTGCATTAGGCTGCATTGGGCAATACCGGCCCAATGCAATTACAAGTAAAATTGCCATCAATGGGTCCAGCAAAAGTAGGACATGCTATATTTAAAGTCAGAACAAAACATTACACACCATTGCATTGTGCAGCAATGCAATACAAAATAAAGTAATTTGGCTCCTTCTGTGAAAAAAATAATACATAGCATCGCAATGCATTAAAAAGAGCAGAACAACATACACCGATGCAGATGCATTCAATGCTTGTCAAGGCTGATATATTTGTAAACAACGTAGCAACTACTCACTAAGCCAGATACGTTCTGAAAGCCAGCGCTGTCCTTTGGGATTTGAACCACTAGGTCTACTCAGTTGCCTAGCAAAAGCCTGAAGCCACAAAGGGATACACGGCAACTGTTCAAAAACCAGTGCTGAGGAGCCTTTAAAGTAAATCTGTATTGAAAGATATATTGAGGCTGCGATATCTAACATCTTTCTAAATATGCTAGTTCCTGAGCTGTCTTCAACTGCAATAACTTCTGAATTATGATTAGAAGCAAGCATGCAGCAAGTGAAGGCACAGTAAAGTCAAGACGCTTGATGTCACTGCAGGCTTTCGATCAGCATAAGAGCAAGACTATATACAGTATCTCACAGAAGTGAGTACACCCCTCACATTTTTGTAAATATTTTATTATATAATTTCATGTGACGACACAGAAGAAATGACACTTTGCTACAATGTAAAGTAGTGAGTGTACCTACGCTTGTATATTAGTGTACATTTGCTGTCCTCTCAAAATACAGCGCTTGTATATCAGTGTACATTTGCTGTCCTCTCAAAATACACAGCAAATGTACACTGATATACAAGCTGTACACTCACTACTTTACATTGTAGCAAAGTGTCATTTCTTCTGTGTCGTCACATGAAATGATATAATAAAATATTTACAAAAATGTGAGGGGTGTACTCACTTCTGTATAATTATATATATACTATGGGGGTTATTCACTAAGTTGCTGAAGGCAGCCGAATAAATAACTGACCTGAAGTGAAGGCAGCTGAAGCCTCTTCGGCTATTCACAGCAGCCCTGTACGGCTATTTTTAGCTGTACATCGGCTCCATTCAGCCCTCTTCACTTTCCTTCGGTTTAGCCGAACAGCCTCAGCAAGTTCAGCTGAACCAAAGGGAAGGGAAGGATGCAACATCTGGATCGGCTGAGGTAAACGTTCGGCAGTTCATAGTCTGCTGTTCATCTCTACTCTCATAGGGGCCCAACAGCAGTGAATGAATAGCTAAATGCTGCCGGACAGCATTCGGCTCGGTCATTCTGTTCACTACTTCATAGGTAGCGAAAAGAATTAAAACTGACATGCAAAGAAACAAAGCAAACAAAACAAAAAAACGGCACAGGGTCCCCCTCCTAAATCATACCCTAGACCTTTAGGTATGGTAGGAATGTTAGGAGGGTCCCCCGATGTGAAAAAAATAAAATATAAATACAAATAAATGCATGGGGTTCCCCCCAAAAGTAATTCCAGACCCTTCAGGTCTGGTAGGAATTTTAAGTGGGACCCCAACGCCCAAAATCCCATCAGACGCTACCGCCGCTAAATGACAGATTTGACAGCTCTGTTCACTAATGTAAACAGATGGGCAGAGCGAGTTGTGACGATCACGACTCGCTCCGCCCATCTGTTTACATCAGTGAGCGGAGCTGTCAAATCTGTCATTTAGACGCGGGAGTTTGATGGGTGCGTGGGCGGCGGGACTTTTTAATTTTGCCGAGTCGAAGGGTGTCGTTTATCATGATTGAAGCTGGATTACATGGCAGGAAAATGTGATTGACCATGGATTACAGCATTAGATGATTTTTTTTTTACAAAGGAATTGTTTGTGTTTTCTGTTCAATTAAAGGATTTTTTCTAAGATGTTGTGTGGTTATTTATTTTTCATTTAGGTTTCCTGTAGCGGGAGCTAGCCAAAGGATTAGCCGAACATTCTGTTCTTTAGTTAATAACCTCCAATATTTTTTTTTCAGTACAGGGTTTAGTTCTGATGTCGGGGGAAAAAGGAGGAGGTTTCTGGTTAAAATACACTGCCTGGGAAAAAATTCACACACTCTAATATTTTGTTGGACCGCCTTTAGCTTTGATTATAGCACACATTTCGATAAGCTTATGCAATGTCACATTTGTTTCTGCCTATAGTTGAATTAATTTTTCACTAAGATCTTGTAGTGATGATGGAAGAGTCGGACCTCTGTGTAAAGTCTTCTCCAGCACATTCCACAGATTCTCAATGCGGTTAAGGTCTGGACTCTTGCTCTTGAATTACTACAATTCATATGCTAACATAGTCATCTTGGAATATGCCTGTGCCATCAGGGATGGAAAAATCCATTAATGGAAAAACCCGGTCATTCAGTATATTCAGGTAGGCAGCTGACCTCATTTCTTTGGGAACATAATGTTGTTGAACCTAGACCAGACCAACTGAAGCAAGATCATAACACTGCCTGAAATCCAGACTTTTTTTGGCCGTGTAGGCAGTGTAGGTAATAGTAGGCATCTTGAGAAAATATTTATTGTTTCACTTATTTAAAATACAAACAGTGCATCTTATTCGGACCCAAGAACATAGGCATAGTAGGCATCTTGTTGTGTCTGTTCAAACACTTACTATTTACTATTATACTATTTACTATTATACTGCTAATTTTTAAATTTGTACTTAACATTCTTAACCCGTTCACTTCTGCAACCTGCAGAGTAACATTTCTCAGCACAATGTCCAGTGCTGAAGGAACATTATTCTACCTTCCACTGTGAAACTAGCAGTACAATCTCCTACTTTAGATATTGTGCTCCTAATTCCAAGACTGTGCTACTTCAACTAATGATTAGTAACCAATTACTGTGGTTCCTGATCACATGAGGTATGTTAGTAAACAAACATTGCACGCTGCAGACATCTCTGTAGTTCTTCTTCTGTGTACTGGCTGTAGAGTGCAAAGTAAAAAATAAATGTTAAAAAAAACAAATATATATAGTGTTTTCAGCTATTGTTCATTTGTCAGCCCATAATAATAAATATGATCATAGTACCAAATAAAAGCCTTAAATGTCTCTAAAATATACATGTAAAAATGAATTAGGTAAGCAAATAGGTCAGAGGCAAAATTGTGCCAAGTTAAACATGCATAATGTCTTTGCTAAATTTACTGCGCCAACCAAACTTTCTGCGATGAGGAAGAGGGACACCTTTTAGCACAAGGGGCAAATCCCTGCCATGTCCCAAGTTATACAGACCAGAAAAAAATAAAATAATTGTTGGTTAAACCCGAAAGTGCTTATTTTCAACACTTCTTTTCTTTGCTACTGCCTTTCCAAAATGAAATCATGTAGAGGTTGAAAGAAAGTTTTAGTGAATTATTATTAAATTTACTACTATTGGTAGTACATTTTGTTATAAAGGTCTATACATCAGGCAAAATTGAGGGACAAGCGAGGAGAAAGGGGGGGGGGTTATTTCTAAAAGAGGGACAAAAAATTATAAAATAAGCATGGTACCATTATTATTATTGTACAGGATTTATATAGCGTCAACAGTTTGCAAAGCACTTTACAAAATGGAGGGAGACAGTACAGTTACAATACAATTTCAATACAGGAGGGTTAGGAGGGCCCTGCTTGTGAGAGCTTACAATCTAGTAGGAGGTGTAAGTGATAGAAAAGGTAATAATTGTGTGGGATGAGGTAATGGAAGACATAAAAGGACAGTTATTATGCCAAGGTGGGATAGGATTTCCTGAAGAGAGGAGCTTTTAAGGATTGCCTAAAGATGGACAGAGTAGGAGATAAGCGGACAGATTGTGGTAAGGAGTTCCAGAGGATGGGAGAGGCTCTGGAGTAGTCCTGGAGGTGAGCATGGGAGGAGGTGATGAAGGAGCTAAGGAGTAGGAGGTCTTGAGAGGAGTGAAGACTTCGGTTTTTGTGATACTTTGAGATGAGGTTTGTGATGTAGTTTGGGGTGGAGTTGTAGATGGCTTTATAAGTTGTTGTTAGTCATTTGAATTTTATTAATTAGGCAAGTGGAAGCAAGTGGAGGGATTGGTAGAGAGGGGTCGTGGACGCAGACTGGTTGGTAAGGTGGCAGCAGCATTCTTGATAGACTCAAGGGGAAAAAGCCTGTGTAGTAGTAGGCCAATAAGGAGGGAGTTACAATTGTACCAAATAAAAGCCTGATATGTCTCTAACAAAATACATGTAAAAATGATTTAGGTCAACAAATTGGTCGTTGGGCTTGTGTGAAGTTAACCACACATATACATGCATGCATGCATTGATAAGCTTTGGTCATGAAAGGGGTTGCCATTTATAATGGTAATCCCTTTTTTTTGTTGATCCCTCTATGTAGTAACATCCAGCCAGTCTAAAATGTTTCACTTACTAGTAGCACCTGTAGGGTGACTTGGCGAAGAATGCACGCATTGCACTGTGACTATACGGGCATCGCCAAATGATTGGTCTTCAATCCACCAACCAGGAAGAGCAGCTGGAAAAAGTAATGGGATTCCTATTTCCATTACAAATACCCATACACATTCCATAAATATAAATGTGAGTGATGTTAACATTAGCCAGGAGCCATATGGAACTGAGAGAGTTTTTGTCGATTTAGGGAATTCTAGACTTTTGAATTCATCAGCTGAAAAAATGCCTATGTACTGTTTACATAAATAAAACAGAGATATTCATATTTTAGAATGCAGAACTTCAATGCCACTGAGGCAGTAAATGGTGAAAAATCTGCATTGTCCTAAAATACCATCTTGCTGCCTCTAACAAATAAAAAATAAACAGTTCTGAAGCTAGAAAATAAAACTGCTACGTACGCTGCCTTTGCCGTGACTTCCCTGTGATTTACACAGTAAGAGCAGTTTATGAATTTCCACATGACATAACAGTTTAATAAGCCTCCTAATATTTAAATTGCAAAGTGGCAAGACTGTCTGTTTTGGAAGCGAGGGGACAGGTTAAAAACAGATCGCCTGTCGGCCGAAACTCCTAACATACGCACTCGCTCTGCTGAATATATGTGTCCTATCAAAAGCTGAAACAGTGCGTTCAGCAACTCTAATTGGATTCTCTACCCTAATAATTACTACTGATAAATTTCAGTTCAAGATAGTTTTAATAGGAACCAAGAATCTTCTTGAAAATTAATTCAAACCTTCTCCAGCCAGAGAAAACATGTGGCTGAATAAATTGAATCTCCGGTGCTTCAACAGGAGCAGAAATTGGTTCCAATAAAACAGTTGTAACAGTTACTGTGCCAGCAAACTGAGAACAACATGGAGTTTTGCTATCAAAGCTGGAGAGAACATACTCTTTTCTTATTTTATACTTTTTATCTACAGCTGAATATAATTTATTTTTATATTTTGATTTAAAGTAAAACTTTTTGTTTTTTTGATTTGGATAGAGTGGTGAGGGGTTACAACCACTGTCTGGCTTTTATGGCTATTTGGAAGTGTAGAAAGAAAGCGCTGGACCCGTGTGGCTATTCTTTTGATGTTTCTCATACTAAAGAAGTTAAAGGAGAACTATGAGGTAAGTGATTTCCACTCATCCTCATAGTTAGAGCTGACCTGTGACAATTAAACTGTCACACGCTGGCTTTATTGATCGGGAAGTGAGTGAATGTATACCGTCGCTCGTCCACTTCCCGATCATCTTCCTGAAAAGAGTGGTGACTATCAGTCACCACTCCCCGCAGGGTTTCCCCCATCCCCTCTCTGATCTTCCAGCGCAGACTGAAGAATCAGATGGGGGAGGGGCGGGCACAGCTGTCAATCAGCCAAAAGAGCTTGGAGCAGTAAGACTTTTCCAATGTGCTGTACTGATCATTGTCCCTTTGTTGAGATGGTTTACTGTCTGAGCTATCAGACATGTTAAAGGTAGTGCAACATTCTGTCCCTATCACACCACTTAAACTTTCTGAGATAAGAAAGAGGGAAACATTCTAGCACAAGGTTTGTAAGCACGGGGCACTCTACCACAGCTCCTAGTAAACAGACCAGAAAGAATGAATACAAGTAAAATTGATTGGTGAAACCCAAAAGCACTTATTCTCATGGTAGACTCAAGGAAGCACCGGTATCGGTACTCGGTATCAGCAATTATTGAAATATAAGTATCGGTACTCAATACCAAAAAAAGTATTTCTAAACTGATGACCTGTGGAGGCTTTTAAAGCGTTGTCTACAGACTTTTTGAAGTACTGAATTTTGTCGCAGTTTCACAGACACACACAATTTTTATCCTGGGCATGTTTGGTATCTATTTACTCGTTGTAATCTCATCTTCTATATTTCATTAAACAAAATGGGTATTTTATTGTGTGTTGGGGCATTTAAGTGCATTTATCATTAAATTTTGGGGTTTGATAAGGAGTTGCGCTAATATCGTGCAACATAAAAATTTGGAACTGCCACCATTTTATTTTATAAGGTCTTGGCATTCAGAAAATAGATAATGTGTGAGGATTTTAAGTAATTTTCAGGCCTAAAATGTGGATTATAACATGTAAACAAAAAATTTAAAAAGGCCTCGGTCATGAAGTGGTTAAATTACATTTCCTTTTTTGTACAGCTTTCAGAAAATGACATTCATTCATTCATTCACTATGAATGCAAGGTTGTACGTTTATTGTGAATATCTATTCTTCCCCATCAACGTAACTCTTTACATCCACAGTGTAGAAACTAATCTTCAACACCAAATCACCAGGACTCCACTTTTTCCTACCACAGACCCAAGACACATTTCAAATGAATACCTGGTTATATTGGAATAGGCCAGTAAGTACGTGAAGGTGAATTTTAAAATTCTACACAGACTATAAAGTGAATGCATTTTTTCTTCAACTGGTTGCTGCTCATTGTCTTGGGGGTCTGTAGAGGTCGTTCAGTGTATAGCGAGCTTCTATAAAGGCCTGTTCATTGAGTTCTAAAGGAAAGAAATATCTTATTATAAGAGATAACTCTGGGGAGACGGTTATTCTAAGTTAGGTGATGATGGCTTGGAGCATTTATGTAGTTTTAGAATACCAATCAGAGCTTGTTGACACTAAAGCATACAAATCAGGTGTCTGATGGAGGCCCGCTGGTGCTATTAAATGATATTAAAGTTATTATTTCACTCACTCATTTGAAGCAACTCTCCTGATTTTACTGTGGGGGATTCTCAGCTGGACATGTCTGTTTCCTTAGCAAATAGAGATGAATCTAATTATGGATGTGTGTGACTTGCTTGAGCAGGCAGAGAGGAGTGACGGCATGTTGTGATATTGGAGTCCCGCTGATGGATGATCAAACCCTGAACACAGCAGACCTTGAGGCTGGCAATCTGTACAACTGTATTTCCGTGGCATCCCTTTGATTGTATACGATACAGGGCTTGGGTTTGCAGAAAGGTGAACAGGGCAGGCTTGGGGGCAGCAAAAGTTGATGGAGGGGGAAGGACAGGCTACAATGTACATAGAAAATCATATATCTTTCTTATGCTTGTCTTTAAGTTCATGTAAACCCTAACTGAGTGGCAGTTTGGTAAGGCAGTTTGCATCATAAACAGTTTGATTGACAGGGTTATTCACAAAAGGGTGGAGAGCTTGGAGAAGGCAGGAGAAATGAACAATCTAGGACAACATAGCGGAACTGGAAAGTGAGCTGAATTGGAGAATTTTGCCAAATCAGCTATGTTGTCCTAGATTGCTCACTACTCCTGCCTTCTCCAAACTCTTCACCCTTTAGTGAATAACAATGTTCGTTTTAAATAAAATACTTGATTTTCCCCCTTTTTCAACCTCTGTTGTATCTCAGTGCTGCTTATCTGTAGCCTCTTTGCAATCAGTTACTACCTACTTGCACTTATACATTCTATCGTTGCATGGCATTTCTCAGTGCAAGTTACCAGATGGTGGCAACAGTGGACTATGCCTACAAAAGGTGTGTAAATGGCCACTTGTGTCCTGTGTGACAACTCAAGGAGTGAAATTAGGAGGCAGAGACAGAGAGTTACAAAAAATACACACCCATCGCACTCCTGACCAGATAAAACCCCCTAATTGTAGGACGGGTGCTTAAATGACTGTGGATGCCTCCGCAATATAAGCACAAAAGAAAAAAAAGGTCACAAGAAGTCCAGCATGTAGAAAAGTCAATGTTTATTGACTTCACAGGTGTCACATCATCAGAGAGTTGTCACCCTACACCAGAAACTACCTGAACAAGTACTTTTAATTCAGGACCACCAGGTATTATGTAAATGAATGCTGTAATATCAAACGTGAAGCTTGAAATTACAATAACATGTTAAAACATATTTGAAATGTTAGTGATTGGATTTATCATGACTTTAAAAAGTTCATTTCTTGCACTTATTTTTTGTATTATGTGCAGTGACCCATTGGAAGTGATTTGTTAAGGCACATTAGAACCTGTGTTAGATCTACTTCCCTCTCTATACAAGTCAATGCAAATGCAAAAGTATCATAAAGCAGGTTGATGCAGCAGAGAAGGAAGTCAACTGCAGATCCAATGCACCTGTCAATTAACTTTAAATGATCTCAAGCATCTCAAATTGATCTCAAATGCAAGTGATAAGTTTCTAAACGCCATCTGTATTCACCTGCAAATCCAAAGCTGTATTTGACACAAGCCCAAAGCCTGTTCACACAGGCCTCTAGTGAAATCTGACCACTAAAGGACTTATGCTGGTCATACATGGCTTGGATTTCATCTGACTCCTTCTGAATTGGCCAAAATTCAAGCCATGGATGGCCCTGTTGGCACTACCTGGCTGGACAAACTTTGATTGAAAAATAGAAAGGTTGAATTTTGCAGGTGTGGCCACAGATAGTTGGGGATTTATCAATACTGGAGCTGACAGAATCTGGAGCAGTTGCCCATGGTAACCAATCAGCGTCATTTTCATATATTACCTGAGCAAACTGGAGAGAAATGCTGATTGATTGCCATGGGCAACTTCTCCAGATTCTGTCGGCTCCTGTTTTGATAAATCCCACCCATCTTGTGCTAGTCTCCTTGCAGATTGTGTCAAGGCAGAAATGCTAACCACTACACCACTGTGCTTATAAATCTTTTTACACAAGCTTCATACTTAGTTCACCCAAGATTTACACATTTTATTAGATTAAATTGGAAAAATTAAAGTTGTGTGAACCTTGTGTGAATTTTTTTTTTAAATGTACCCCTTTAAGTCCTCAAATGCTATAAAGACCTTTTAAGGGACATGAAAACAAGATAGCACTTCTCTGATTTACAAAGTAAACAAACAAAATAAAGCAAAGCTTCACATTGTCAGCATTTTATTAATGTAAAATCTTGGTACGATCTATAATAATATTCAGGTATGTGTTTAAGCTTTAGTATTGTCTACGCTATATGACCCAAGCACGTGTGAAAATGAAAGTCCATTACACCCGTCAAGCTTTTTTTTTTTTTCATAGGTTCTAAAGGTTTGTCTATAAATAATCATCTTCCGGAATCCTACTTAAAGCTCTCCTCCACTTCCAGGAAACCCAGGCACTTATCCCACAAGAGGTTAGAGTCAGCAACCTTATAAACTGCCATTAAAGTGTAATTCCAGCCTGCTACTGCAATGCAGCTAATACTTTTGAGTCTTCCCCATTAGTACTTTGATGTGCTTGAATTATATAGTCATTTTATTGTATTTTACAAGCAATAGGCATTTAACAGGCAAGTAAAACCTCTGCAGAATTTGAAATGTAGATGCCTATTCTATTTCTGCCAATCAACGCTCTCCTTTTTTAAGTGTTCTCCAGAAAAACCATTAGCCAACTGTCATTTATGCCGCCACCAGATCTGCTCTCGTGCTCAGTTAAACTGACAGAGGAAGAAAAAAAGAATTATGTGATATCATTTTTTTCCCCCCCTCAAATTGCTTTACGTCCTTCAGTGTTCAGCTTGTCACTTTTTCTTGACTTACATAGCAGACATCAGAGGTAGGCTAAAATAAGCAGCAATTGTCAAACATACATGTTGCACCTAAGACGTGTGCGTGTACTGGGTGAGAGGAGGGGGTGGGGGGTGAAGATTCATATCCAATAAAACAAACAGCCTAGGTAGGATGTCTATGTTTAGTAAATTATGCTATCAGTCACAGCATGAAACATTAACATAGAAGTGTGCAGAGGAACTTAACTAGTAACGGTGAAGTTTTACAATATTTACGGGTAAAACCTGGCAAGTTGCTTACTTGTTTTTAACCTTAGCGGTGAGACAAGTTTTTTTGCATACTGGCTGGTGAGTGTGCTGGGAAACATTTTGCTGTTGTATTGTTTGAAGCCCTTCCATGTGCACCTTGCTTTAAAGCTGGTGATAAGTGGATGAGTGCGTTTGCCATTTGTTTTGCTTGACTGATTTGGTACAGTGACATATTGGGGGTCTCAGCTGCCGTTGTTATGTGCGGGGTCCCTTGTGTGTCCCTTTTCCTTTAAGGGGGTTGGGCTACCTCCTGGCAAATCTGCACCCAATTTTATCTTTTGCTACATTGCTCCAAGATGGAGACTCTCATAGGTTAGAGTTAGGACCGCACTACATAGAGGTGCCTTGGCGAGGCAGTGTAGCTTTCACATATTCTGCAGAAGATGTGTATCTAAAACCTCTGTTTTTAACCTTAGCAGTGAGACACGTTTTTTGCATGCTGGCTGGTGAGTGTGCTGGGAAACCTTTTGCTGTTGTATTGTTTGAAGCCCTTCCATGTGCACCTTGCTTTAAAGCTGGTGATAAGTTGATGAGTGCGTTTGCCATTTGTTTTGTTTTGCATATGTTGTGCCTGTCTTTAGCTAGCAAGAATGTGAACAAGGCTTGAATTTTACTGGATAGACCACATGACCTAGTCACCCATTATGATCATGGACTTTGGGAATCATCAGGCTCTTATACTGAACTGTTTGCACAATGTGTAGCCTTATTGTTACTCAGGTGATTTCTCTCTTCTGGTTACTAATTGTCCATGTCCCTATGTAGTAAACTGAAGGCTGGGCCTCCACAAAGGTTGGTGGGAGAATAGAACTTTAATGTACAACCTCTTCACTCAGTGTCTTCACCCAGTCAAGCCTTGTGTGTGCAAGTGGGACCTCCTCAGATAACCTTGCTATCGGGCATTGTTCTCACTTAACTTTTGGCAGAAAGGCAGTCTAATCTATAAATGTCTTTGAAAGCTTTATTTCTGAACAGTAGAATAGAGGAGGAATCACTAAATAGCAGCGATTACCAAGCTGTCAGCCCCTGGATGGTGATCAGACTGCCTGTGCGCACAGCAAGCTGAAGTAGCATTCAATACAACAGAGAGTTCTGTGTTTTCTCAAGTGCTAGGTAAGTGACTGCAGCATTAAACCAGTGGTGGATCCCACTTATACTCCATTGTTCCAAGCTCTTGGGTCTTTTTCAACATGAACAGCATTGGATCTTCTCAGGCACATTAGCACATTCCAGTCCAGGGCCCTCAGGGTCTGGGCTCCGGTTGAGGACTCCAGACTAAGGCTCAGGACCAAAAAAAACAGAAGCTTGATAAGCATATTTGTTAAAGCTGATGACAAGCTCATTAGGGATTAGCCAGTCAGCAAGCAAGCAGAGCCTCTCTGACTCAGCCCTCTGGATCACTAAACAGAGTCTAAAAGATGATGCAACATAGGAACCCCTGAGAACAGCCTATGGGAAAAATCCATACAAAACATGAGAACAGTAAAACAAGTGCACATTAATCTAGCCTTAGAGAACATATTTCTACACTAGAAAATTCTGAGACAAATTATATAATTCCAGAGTATAGTGGGATAATATCATCATGCAACTCTTTGTCTTTTGCTCTAAACTCAAGTACAGCAATTTAAAGGTGCCCATACACTCTACGATTCTCGTACGAGAATCGCGGGAAATCCCGCGATCGTACGAGAATCGTACAGTGTATGGAAGGCGTGCGACCATTTCTACTGTACGGTCACACGTCTTCCATCGAACAAGCAGGCTGGAAAACCCGCCGGGAATCGTACGATTCTCGGCGAGTGAGTGGCCTGCTGGTTCGACAACTGATGATCGCAAGTACGATCTACCTGTCCAAGATGGGCAGATCGTACGTTTTTTTAAGTACTTTACAACCATCGCAAGACTAAGGTCTTGCGATGGTTGTAAAGTGTATGGCCACCTTTAGTCTTAGCTACTTGCATGAGATTAGCAGCAGCTGCAACTAACATCTCTGTTGCCCAGTGCAATTCTTTGTTGAAGGGTAAACCAGAAAACACTGCTCCTTCAACCTGAAGGCACTTATGGCTATTAGATATACTGTACATGACACTTTCTGTTTGGATCAGACACCGTTGGGTGATGGTTTAGGGCATACATGTTTATTAGTCTAGATCTGAGTACAGACTAGTCATTTGGCAAAAAGTATTGGGGTTAGAAAGTTGATACAGAACTATGAAGTGAGGCTTCTGGGAAGAGATTTTTTAGTTCTGGTTTAAATTATGAGCCCGACAATCTGATTTCGGCTTTGCAGCTCATGATCTCTGTCCTGCCTCTAACAATCCACTTGCCTAATGTTCCTAAAATCACTGTACTAACTCTGGTTACATAATCCAGCACATAATTCCTGGGGTCACTTAGTACCAGCATACACCCGGGGCATGCTCAAAGGGTGCCTACTATTGGTGATCAGTGCTTATTAGTGTAGCTGAGCCATCTCAGTCCCTTGTATCATATATCTCAGATGATGTCTTGGGATTGCCAGTTTTTATCTAGAGTCCATTGAAAGGCAAAGGCAGGCTTGAGCTAAAGAATTCCCCCTTTTTCCCTGCAATTCCCATTAGGATATGTATAAAATAAGAAGACATTTCTAAACTGGGCCTGACCTCAGTTTACAGTAGATAATAAGTAATCATGATAAAAATGTACGAGTACAATTACTTTAAGGAAAAAAAAAGTTGACTCTGCTTTGTGGACAGCTTCTAGGTCAAAGAGAGGACCTGGATATCTGTGGCGAAGGTGACACATGGTATGTTTTTATATTTTTTTCTTAATGATATTCTTTATGATAAAAGGAAATTTTCTTTTTATGTGAATGAAAAGTCATCTTTAAGAATGCTGCTATCCTCAAGAAAGAAGTCTAATTTAAAGACGCTGAAGTTTGCATGAGTCCCTCAAGGCATGGCCCTTTTCAAGTTACTAATTTGTACAGGAAAGATCAAATAGCATCCCAAAGGAGTGAAGGAAAGGGTAATCTAAATTTCATTTTTTAAGAAGTGCAGAGCTGTACTTATATCTTTATGGCTTACAATTTGCAAATAAACTGGTCTCAGTGGGAGTTATAGGTAGGAAGATTGCCCATTGTTCAGCCAAATTTACTAGGATTACAGTTCCTGGCTGAAAAAACCATCAAACAATTACCTGCACTGCATTCAATCAAGTCAGTTCTGCCGCAGGACAGTAGGAGTGGAATTGTTGTGGTAGAGTAACTAGCGTGTTTGATTTAAATGCACAGGTTTTTGACTGATTACAACCATCCAGTGCTCAGAGAACCATGACGCGGATAGAAGCATATTTCAGCAAGAGAGCAGGTGGCGATAGAGATAGTCTTAAGCCTGTGCCGCCTGGTCCCCGCTGACTAGAGCTGAGAATTTCTTGATTACAATCTGAGCTACTGGCACCCAACATACCGTATTTCAAAAATGCAATGGTGAACACGATTGTAACACAGCCTTCATTTTGCTGCCATGAGATCTTGGCTTTAAAAAGGGCAGAAGACAGGTGTATAGATCAAATCCAGATTAAAATTGTCATTTTTTATTTTTTGTGCTATCGTAATTCTATATTAATTCTGAAAAGGCAAACTGTCACATCCTTGTAATACAGAATACATGCTTCAATGTTCCCTAAATGTGGTATTTAGTACAGAGGCAAAGCTAAAGCCTGATAAACAAATTGTATGAGCTAAGCTGTGCCCCTCTTCCTTTCTTACCCCTATATTCCCATTACTCAGTAAGTAGAGTTCTCTTCTCTGCAATCAGCAGGGAGCATAAGTGTTGGTGATTGCGGAGTTGTAGGTGATTGCGGAGTTGTAGGTGTAGGAGGGACATGTCAGAACTCTGTACAGAGGCCACTGCACTCTCTGAGAGAGCAGTGTTTCTGTACAGAGGTCTGACATACCTTCTGTTAGTCCCGACTACAACTCTGAAATTAGCAAAGCCTGTTCTCTGGCCACCATTGGGAGGACTTTGTGGTTAGGCTGGAGCTTCAGAAAATAGACCTAGAGGCTAAATCTTTACATAAAAAACCCTTTAACATTTAAAAAATTAGTTTTTCAGGGACCTCATTGTTTATATTTAATTTTAAAGAAAACTACAGCTGCCCTTTAATTATATATTGGAATGTGTCACTGGTAGTCACCAACCCCTCTCAACTCTAGTCAATGGCCTACGCTGAAAAATGCTGGCTATGCTGAAATCTTTTTCCTAACTAGGATAATCCTAATTTTACATTTCAGATGGTTTGCAGGGGGATGGGAATGATGAATTAATGACACACTGCAAACTTTAAAAGTAACTTTAGGATTATTCATAAATTGAAGGTATTGCCAATAAATCTGGAGTGCTTTTCAAGGTTCATACACATGAGTGCACGTACTGTTTTAGAGAGCACCCATATGAAAAGTGTATAAAATGTAATGCCATCTCATTGCACTTAGATAAATTAACTACCTCCCGGCCAGCCGCTGTGTATACACGGCCTGCCGGGAGCTTCTTGGATGTAACTGGGCGTGTATACAGTTACGGCGCGGCGCACGCGAGCGGGAAATCCCCGCTATTTGAAAAGCTGCAGCGATGCCCGTTAATATACAAGCGATCCGCCGGCTATAGAGCCGGCGGATCGCTTGTATGAAGCCCCGAGACGTGCGCCCCCCCCCATTATATTTTACCAAAAAAGTGGGTAATATTAGTTGTTTTATAGCATAATGTAAAAAAAAACGTTTTTTTCTCAAAATTTTCTGTAATTTCTCCTGAATATAGTAAAAAATAAAACCCGCAGTGGTGATTAAATACCACCAAAAGAAAGCTCTATCTGTCCCCAAAAAATGGTATAAAATTCATTTCAGTACAGCATTGCGTGACGGAATAAATGTCAGTCAAAGTACCGCAGCGCTGAATACTGAAAAATGGGCTGGCCAGGTAGGGGATCTAAACACCTGGTCTTCAAGCAGTTAAAGAAGGCTGAAGCATTATCCCATGTTCATGCTGCATCCATTGTGGCTTCCTATAGGAAAAGGTTTCTGGGGTCTTCAGCTGGCTTCCTTAGGGGACCTTCCCTAAGGAAAAAGCAAGGAATTGTCTAATCCAGGTTAGAATTTTGTGTCCAGTAGTCTATTTTCCTTTGAGAAAAGTGCCACTGCTGATGTCTACACCATTCACAGATACGTACATAACTTTTGATAAGAAGTGAGTGTGCATGCATATATGTAGATTGTAGAAAATAAAAGCCTGTTTTGCTGTATGTTTGTGGCAGAAATATGGCAACCCTCTTGAAGAAACAGGCTAATCCAAAGGCAGTGCAAGAGCAACAATGATAGTCAAAGGGCAGAAACCTACTATGTACTTTCCAACCATTACCATATTAATCTAATATGCCTTAAAGTGACATTAAACCCTCAGATTTTTTAACATAAAACAATACTGTAATGCGTGCCTTACTGTAATCCATGGTAGTTTCCCTTCTCTTTGCTGCTCTTCCTTTTAAATCCTCATGTCTTCTCATGCTTGGGGAGAACTTCGCTTTGCAGCTGAGTGCCTCTTTCTGTAGTGCTGGCTCAGGTTGCAAACGTACACACAGACACCATGGGGGTGATTTACTAACCTAAACACACGCACGCACCAGGTGCGTGTGATTTTCACACAGCAAAACGTATTTATCAACCAAAAAGCATATTTCCACTAATGCCATATATGGAAAAATCATGCACATGATGCATATATAATGCTGCTTCACAGTTTAGACAAAAATGGTTAGCTCATGCATTTACATTCCTGCATTCATCAACGCAAGCAACACAACATAGAGCTAATTTACACAACATCACCTTGCAATTCATGCACAACACACCTGTTGGGTGTGTACACACTACAAAGGTGTCTAGATTCCACCAATAGATCATGCTGGGAGGGAACACACTACAGAGGTGTATACTTGTTCGTTACATGTTTATACGGTTAGTAAATCAACCCCCATGTATCCATTCCAGAGACAAGGCAGTCTGCTGCAAAACAGAAGTTCTGCCCAGCATGAGAACAGATACCGATTTTAAAGGAAGAGCAGCAAAGAGAAGGGAAACAACCATGGATTACAGTAAGCCACACATTACAGTATTGGTTTATGTTAAAAAATCTGAGGGTTTAATGTCACTTTAAGCCTGCCATGAATTCAGCAAGAATAAGTTGAAATTTAAGCTATGGGTGGCCCTGTTGGCACCAGCAGGCTACACAAAAGTAAAATTTGAAAGTTGCAGGTCCCTGATGGATAATTGTTGTCTGAGTGGGTGATAGGACACAGTCACTGTTTGGGTATTTTCGGCAGCCACATGGCTCAATAAGAGATATCTAGACATGTGTGGCTAGCCTTATGGTGTAAACCTCCAGGTCTCATCCGTGTTTGTTTCAAACAGCAGTGCACATTTGGCTGTGTTTACAGTGGAAAGGTATATCTATTTTAATAGAAATACAATGGCATTATCAAACATCCCTTTACAATGTACATGTAAATGTAACCTTCCATGATAATACTAATGACATGATTGCTTTTCATTTAATCTTTCTGTCTGCAGTAAGGAAATGAGATGAAACACAATATGTACCATTTAACCACCAGGAAGCTGCCTGCATTGCTACGATATCAAATGAAACCTGTTCTCTCCAAAACACTGACCTTTCCATACAGCAAAGATGGTAATATGTAAATGGGTACTATATAGACATGTGCACTGCCAAAAAATTAGTTTTGTTTCGTTTCGTTTTAAATTCGGATTTGTGTTATTTCGTTTTTCAGGATTCGGGTGTGAAAGTCAATTCGGATTCGGAATTCGGATTCGGACGAAATTCGGTAGCATTAGTACGAACGTTCGTTTCGTTTTCTGTTCTTATTCGTTTCTTATTCGTTTCTTATTCGTTTCGTTTGCAGCAAAAGTGACATTTGAGGGGGAAAAAATATTTTTCTCCTTCTCTAATGTCACTTTGCTCCAACGAACAAAACGAATAAGAAACGAATAAGAAACGAATAAGAACAGAAAACGAAACGAACGTTCGTGCGAACGCTACCGAATTTCAGAAATGGAAAATCGGATTAGTTTGCATTCGTTATGTCTGTAATTCGGACATTCGGATACATCCGAATGTCCGAATTTACGAAAATTCGTCCGAATTTCGATTCGGAACGAAACTAATCGCACATGTCTAGTACTATAATATCATATCTCACACGCTCTGGGATAAGGGTCGTTTGGTAGATTTGACCATCCAGTGGCACTAACGTAGTTAAGAATTTTTCTTTGGCATTGCTAACTCCCAATTAGGTTCTAATGAGTCTTTCTCATTGCTCCATCTGCTTGTCTTCAGGGTTTATGCTCGTCAAAAATTGTTTGTCCAAATAATGAGTCAGGAGCAGCTTTATAAAGAATGTTCTATTTAGCTGCCTGACAGATGTTATGGGATTATTTTAAAGCAACTCTGTCACTTCAACAAACTTTCTTACATCAAGCCGAAACTACAAAGAAACAATGGAAGAGTTACTTCTCCTGCTGCTTGTGCCACCAATTGCAGCCCCAAAGCAGAGTTACCCCTGGCTAAACCAGCACTTTCAGCAATGTTGATCTCTTGAGTCCCCACATTGTTCATTGGTTCTTAACCCCAACCTCTATAACACTACAGCATACAGCAATAACGTTGAGGTCAGCAGGAAGAACCACTGAGCACTGCGGAGGACACAGGAAATTGACACTCCCGGAATTATGGGTTTCAAAGGAGCTTCAGATGTAGATTACTCTGCATTGGAACAGCATTCAATGGCACCCACATTATGACTAAGGTAGCTCAGAGGTACCCTTTAATTAAACACCTTTAGCATAAAACCCAAAACCCAACCCTGAACAATTAATACGCTACACGAACGGTGGAGTTCAAATGGCCACAGCAGCCGTTTATTACAAAACTTTATAAATAACATTTTATAAATAACAACAACAACCAATAACCATACTGTATACAAGTGAACTTACCACCACAGAAGGACACCCACACCACCGATGGATCCCCACGTCAAGTTATGCAAGCACAGACAACTGGGGTTTGTCTCTTCTTCTGCTGGACACCAACTGGACTCCTGAGACACCTCCTTTCTGACTTCCCTCCAAAGCCCCTCCTGGAAGACCACTATCCTCCAATCTGGTACGTGACCAATCCAATCCGGTACTCCTCTGACCCCTTTTCCACTTTCCTTTCCTACCTTAGTTCCCCTTCCCACTCTTGTCATGTCGGCTTTACAATTATTCTTTTTTATTTCATAACTCCAGGCCTATCTGGAGAGGTTATAATTTCCTTGCTTCTTTGCAGGCACGGCTTACGTTTGTTTAACCTCCTTGGCGGTATTCCCGAGTGTAGCTCAGGGTTACTTCTCCATACCCTGAGCTACACTCGGGAATATCCCATAGTATTTACTTACCTTGTCCCTCGAGCCGTGCGGTATCCTCCGGCCGGCATCTGTCTTCCATGTTCCGTCCCTTGCGAGCGTACGCGTCGTACAGGGGCGGAACCGGTGGGAGATTCGAAAAAAACGAAAAAAATAAAAATCCGGAAAAAAATGGAGAAAAAAGGTTATAATATGATCCTGACTGATGTGGCTGATGTGGTGTTAAAATATTTGCTAAAAGTCCACTCATGACCCACATGATTTTTTAATCTATGCATGAATATATCTATGGATCTATCTGTTTACAAAGCCAGTAGCGAAACACATGGAGGAAAGGAGCTACAGTGTTTTCCATGCCTGGGAAACCAAAAGATTTTCTATATGTGTCAACAGTTCACCGAAAGGGATTTGAAACTGTCTTGTCAGAATGTAACTTATTATTACCCAGCATGATTTTAATGTTGCATGTGTTTGTGCATGTATGTTTTTTTATTGGATTTGTATTAAGGCTACTTAGTTATACCTAAAAATCTCTGTCGTAGGTTTAATATACTTATATAGGGGTTTGGTACCAGTGTCTCCCCCCTGCATTGATTTTTGTATACTCTCTAGGGAAAATGTGTTGGTCTGAAGCCAGTTAACCCATTTGCATCTCTTTGATAATATAAGCGCTCAGCACAAATCCATGCACATAGCTTAACTGGTAAATATGCGATAGCGCTGGACTGGTGGGAATAGAGGTAAACCTGTTTGCAGTGGGAACCACCAAATGGATCTTTCCAGTCTGCGGTCCCCACTGCAAACAGGTCACACTGGCACTCAGTGCTAATCCAGCTCTAATTCAGGCTACAAAGTACAACTTTTCCTTACATATTGTTGCTCAAGCCCTGAAGGAGGGGGAGCTCATTTCCCCCAAAACACATTGGCTGTCTTTAAAATTTCCATTCAAATAAACAACTCAAATGAACCGTCATGTGAGATGACAATTTTTTAAGAGGCACTTCTAACCACACATTCAGGATGCAAACAGCTTAGACATACAAACTTCATGTACTGCACCTGTAAATACTGAACCCAGGAGTCCAGTGCTGTGAAACAAGAGTTCCTAACACTAAGCCACTGTGCTCATTGTTTTGTCTATGGTAATAATGGATTATGTTTGACATTCTATATTTCCATCAATACTGTTATCCATCTGTGTTGCCTTGCATAGTCTTTTTCTTTACCTTAAAGAACTCTGGGATTACATAAAACTTACCTTTGCAATGGGGCTACCCCCACGTTACAAGGGTTAAGTGCTTGTTTTTGTCCAGGGGCACAAATAAATATATACTTACCTGATTCTTGGTCCTGTGGCGGTCAGCGTTCACCTCTCTTTTATCTGTTCTGGCTATGGAATGTTCTTCAGCATCCTCACATCTAAAGCAAGTCAATAGGCCTGCATTAGACGTGATGACACCAGTGGATCTTAGACCGCTGGAGCCAAGCATAAAAGAAGCTGCAGGGACAGGTCTAGCAGTCCATTGGAACCGAGCATTAGGTGATTATATCTGCTTTATTTGAACCCTCTAGAATCCTTGAAGTGCTGGAGTCGCCCCACTTCACGGATACGTTTTGTAATTCTGCTTTATTTGAGCCACCTAGAACTCTAGCAGTGCTGGAGTAGCCCCACTTCAAGTATAAGTTGTGTAATTCCTGGCATTCTACTATAAAATTACAGCTTTTCCAATAGTCGCCCAACACCTAGAACAGGTGCTTTGACTCTCATGGCCTATTTCTCTACACATCACCTGAGTAAAGTTCTGATGGGAAATAAACAATCACTTCTGCTTTTCAGTTGTGCTCGTCCGCTGAGTTCTGTACCGCTGAGCTCACTCTATTTCAAACAGATGCTGCACATGTTTTTTTCTGCCCCAAATGCTTTCCCATCTCTACCAAGACAAGGAAAATGGATTAATAGTGCCACAGAACCAGGCCTGGGAGACTTCAGGGAATACTAGCAACTGCAGGGAATCTATTAAAGCTTATTACCCAACCACAGGGATCCTTTTTATTGCTGTCAGTTGAAATGCCCATAAATATAATTATAAAGATGTCCTGCCTGTTGAAATGGTGCGTAATGGTGCAGACTGCAGAAATCTGCACCTTTTCAAAGCATCCTCCACGCCAGGAGCAGAGTCCCCGGGACAGCAGCTTGTGCTTACTCTTCAGCTGCTAAACCACAGGCTGCTCGTCTCTGGCTACCAGAACACATAGAACACCTCCATTGTATCGTGTGGACGGCATTGGTCACATTATATCTGGCAGCGTTACTTCACATTCTGACACTATGATTAACCACTTAATCTGCAGACTGCAGAACACACCTATAACATGATAAAGAAAATATCTATCTATCTATCTATCTATCTATCTATCTATCTATCTATCTATCTATCTATCTATCTATCCATCCACCTGCTATCTATCTATCTATCTATCTATCTATCTATCTAAAGATAGATAGATAGATAGATAGATAGATAGATAGATAGATAGACTGATAGATTCAAATAGCCCCTATGAAATACTTGCTTGGGCTCCCGTTCCTTGTTCTTATGCTCCAGATTGAATACTAGACATTGTTAACCCTTCAGGCTCCTATTCTTATCACCTGTAGACATGTAACATTGCTATACAATGCGCTGTAAACATGTCATAGTGTTTCAGTTCTGCACCACACGTTGCCTATGCCTGTATTGAGCCAGTACTGTTGCTCATTAGAAAAATGCAAGGCTTTTCCTGTGCATCTGATTTACATTAATTGCTAATCCTATTTGCAGTACGCACACTCTAGACTCCTTGAAATTTCATTTTTTGGGAGCTGCGCCGTGCAAGGATTATACACTCCATCTTAACAAAGATGATTAGCAAGCCGCACAACACAGGCTTGATGCAAAATACTTTAATAGCAAAATAGAAGAGGGGGAGAGCGAGAGAGGGGAAAAAAACAACAATAATATGTTGTAAGGAGGGGGATTATAATTGGGATTCATGTTTGTTTAGTCTCCGTAACAACACAGAATTCTAGGCACCATGGTTACTGGTTCAAGTATATCCCTTCTATCCGGCTGTCATTATACTACAACCACCAGCAGGTGTCACTGGAGGTCACATTTTCATCCCCGACACGCTGGGCGCTCTGCCTGGTAAAATATGCACAGGAAAAATCCTTTTGATCTTTAGGATAAATATTGTGTAACAGGAGATTGACTTGAGAGGGAATAGTCCTGGCTTTTATAGGACAAAGGTGGTCTTCAGAAAGCAGGGTAGCATGAAGATTAGTGACACTAAACTTATATAGGATTTATATAGCGTCAACAGTTTGCGCAGCGCTTTACAATGTAAGAAAAATTTTACAATTACAATACAATTCAAGACAAAAAGGTAAGGAGGGCCCTGCCTGTGAGGGCTTACAATCTAAAGGGTGGGGGAAGTGATACATAAGGAGGTAGCTGTGTGGGGATGAATTGTTGGAGAATGTGATAGTTCAGTGGTTAGGTTGAGGTGGGATAGGCTTCCCTGAAGAGATGAGTCTTAAGGGATCGAGTCTTAAGGTCAGAGAGGGAGATAGATGGACAGGTTGGGGTAGAGAGTTCCATAGGATGGGAGAGACTCTAGTGAAGTCCTGGAGGCGAGCATGGGAGGAGTTGATGAGGGAGCTGGAAAGCAGAAGGTCATTATACAACGTCCTTCCTTCTGGAGCCATCGCTCACTCCCGTGATGGACTACAATCTCAATACAAATTAGTAATTAAACATGAGATTGTAGTCCATCACAGGAGTGAACTTGTGACTACTTTACAACACACACAGAGACCATGGGGAACAAAAGTAACCACCCTCCAGAAGGAAGGACAGCGTCAGCACCAATTCAGAGCTGATTTGAGGATCTACAGTTAATAGTTAAGGTGCTTGAATGTATTTTTAAGATAGAACTCTTGAGTTGAGTTTAGTATCACTTTAATGGGGGTTTGGGAATGCTTTGAGCCCCAGAATGCTCAGTAGGTTTGGATTTGAAGGACAATATACAAAATGCAAATGTTACACAATAATCAGTCATGTTGGCTAGCAAAAAGAAACCAAAAATATCTAAGATAAGGAGCTCTCTGTTTGCATTTATTTGTAAATATATGTAAAAAGGCGTGCGCCAATGCTTAGGGTTTATAAAGCAAAGAATAAACTGAAAGCAAGTTTACCAGGAAGTTACCCCCTTCCCTCCACTTGTTTGCATGTGCCCTTTTTTAATGACTTCCGGCTGCTATAGCAGACTGTCTGCATTTAGACATTTAATGGCTGCACCTTTGGTGAATAACCCCAGAAGTGAACATATTCTCAATTCCAGGTATAGAGTTGTCATGATCTGTATTTGATTAGGAGGTGGCATAAGGTGTCTTATTAAGCCCTGAGGTCTTCTGAAAGATGACCTGTTATTTATGATATGCTAAATACCACCACCTGACATGCAAGACTATTATACCTACAGTAATCTGCTAATCATCAAGTCTCCACCCCTGCCCTCACTAGCCCTGGAAGCAAGACTGGAAATGGGTCATAAGACTATATCTCACAACTTTCTGAGATGAGAAAGAGGGACACCTTTTAGCACAATGTATTTAGGCAATGGACACACCCCCTGCCATGACTCCAGTTTTGCAAACCATTAAGAATATATATGCCAAAAAATGGTTGGTTGAACCCAGAATTTTTTTTCACCATTATTTCTCATTTTTAATTACTTTTTGGAATAGTAAAAAAGATAATTAAGAGACAAGATAAAGGTTTTAGTGGAGAATAACATTTCATAGATATCTGTACATCAGACTAAAAAGAGGGACAACTAAGGAGAATAGAGGGACAGAGGGATTTCTTGATTATAGATTATTACAAACAAAGCGATCATGTAAAATTATCATGATTTATAGTGCAATGAATGATTGGGGATCGAAGTGGGTAAATAGTTGCGCTTAGGATAAATAATGTTTCAATGATTACCAGCTGCAACAATGTGTGATAAAAAACCATGAAACTAGTTCGGGCGGGGCCAGGAGACAATGGCGGAGTGAGGCTGCTCACTGAAGCTCCGACGCCTCACCGAACTTAATAGGAAAAAAAAAGAGCCTGAGGAGAGATCGATGAGAAACCGATGCGAAATTAAAATCGGAAGTACTCACGCAGCCTTACGAAAAGATTCTCGGCAGATGAGATGGGGAAAAGCGGTAAAAGGAAGAAGAAGTTGACACAAACAGAGGACGCATCGGGTCTCGCAGCGGATATCGGGGCATTTTTTCGAAGAGCCTCTGGTCCGCTCCCCCGGAGATCTCCCCGTAGGACACCGGAGGTTGACACGGGGTCGAGCGGAAATACGTCACCAATGTACACGCTACGGAGGGGAGACGCTGGAGAGACTAGCCGAGGTGAGAGATCGGAACCGAGCAGCAGTGTTACCAGCGCCACAGACTCCCCAATTGCTCCACGGGAATATGCAGAGGAAGAGTCCCAAGGCGCCCAGATTGGGGGATAGAGGGGAGCACCTCTGGTTATAATCTCCTACCCCCTCATGAAAGGAAAGATACTGGGAAGGTAGAGGGGGAGGGGACAAGGGCGACAATAAGAGAGTAAAAGGAAGATATAAGCAACAGGAAGACATACTCTGAGGGAGCAAGCAAGCGATAAGGTGAGGGGGTGGGATCGATCCACTGTCTTTGGCTTCCCACCCAAAAAAAAAAAAAGCAGACAATATCGGCAAACGGCTCCAAAAGGTAGGAGTCAGATTTTTTTAGGAAAGAAAGAAGTGTGGTATGAGTGGGTTCAGATGGGATGTGCAAGGATGTACTAAAATAGTAACCAGATGGTACAGATGTCCAATAATAGTAAATAAAATAAACCCTCAGGCAACAAAGATGTGCTGGAGATGTGGATTGGAAGAGGGTACAATGCTACACATATGGTGGGCGTGCCAGGGATTAAGAGAATGCAGAAAAACAAAATCATAAGCGCACGACTGATACTTGGTCACTGGATAAATCACGGGCTGTAAATTATGGTGTGCAGGGTCAAAATGACAGGGAGAGGACCCTGCAAAATCGATATATAAACAGAAAAAAAAGGAAAAGAGCGCTACTACCTGGAAAAAACTTGTGTTGAATGGCATCTATTCATTAGAGAAAGAACAAATGTGTGTAACTTACGGTTGGAAGTCAGCAAATATGTCAAGGATGGTGAATCAGTGACCGGTATCTAGAGGGAATCCAAAGCACGATGCTGCAGCGATGGATGGATGAGGGGGCACTGTGAGAAATCCTAGCGGCATGCGTGCACGGCTGGCCAGGCCGGGCCACGGCGGCTATGGGAGGGAGGACCACGGTGGTTGTGAGAACGAGACCGCGAACGGCTATGTTCGGTGCGTGTATAATGAAGTCAGACAGACAGGCTGAGTCTCGACAAGACGTCTAAGTGGGTGGATGCTGTGCACAGATGGGTTCGCTGTAACGTGCCGGCTACGCGTTTCGAGGCACAGCCTCTTTATCAAGCCTCAGGGCAAAGACGTGTGGCGGGAGGCACGGAGCACTTTAAATCTGACACATGGGAGGAGAATAACGAGCTATTGGCCTATCATGGGACAGTGTTCAAGGAGAGGGAGGGACAGATGAATGAAGGCACACACCCCCCGGGGGCGGGCACAGCAGAGGCTGTGCTGTTAGCGAACTAACTTTCTCTCTGGATGGATCAGGGGTCCATCTTGCAATAAAGATGATGTCCCTCATGATGTATGCAAATACGAGTGGGGGTGGGGGGTACGGGGATTAGGGAACACGTTATCAAATTTGGAATCCTTTATTTTGAAAAAATTATTAAAAATGATTAAAAACGATTTTGATACATCAGTGATACATCAGTTTAAAAAGATTTTGATATATCAGTTTAAAACAAAGGGGGAGGGATGGGCCTAATCGATTCATTTACACGGCTTATCCTTTGATAATAGAGCTTGGGTTTTAATGAACATTTCATTCCTAATTATGGTATTGGTATAATGTTGCTTACAAATGGAATAGGAATGTGTTTACTTTTGGCATATGGATGCTCCGAACTGGTATATACCACTAGCATGCTATAAAGAAGGTGAGAATCTTATAAAAAATGGTTAATGTTAAAATTAATATTAAAATTAATATTAAAATTAATATTGAAATCAATTGCCTGTTTGTACCTGCGCATGGGCAAACGCACCTGTGTGTGTGTATAAGGTATATGAATGCACTCTTATGAAAAGCACTGGGAATGCAGCAGACAGTTGGAATAATTAAGTGCCGTAGTGTATGACACATAGAAAAGGTGACGCTACAAAGTTTATAATATAGTGTGAATCTCTATTTCCTCGTTAAGGCCAACTGGTGAAAGAGAGTTTAATTTGTAAATCCAGAACGTCTCCCTTTTACATAAAGAGTGAAACCGTTCCGATGGTGATAAGTGAATAGAAATATGCTCAATGGCAAAAACATGGAGATCCTGGATGTTTTTGTGGTGTTTCAAGGCAAAATGTCTGGGGACACTGTGATCCAAATCCCTTTTCTGAATTAGACGTCTGTGGTCACCAATTCTAGCTCGTAGTGGGCGTATGGTGCGGCCCACATATATAAGTCCGCAAGGGCAAGTCAGTCCGTAAACCACGTGGTCGTGGGAGCATGTTATGAATTGGAACGGAACGGTTTCACTCTTTATGTAAAAGGGAGACGTTCTGGATTCCCTCCAAAGTTTTTTCTAGGTAGTAGCGCTCTTTTCCTTTTTTTTCTGTTTATATATCATTTTTTTTCTGTTTATATGTGCCAGGGAATAAAACGCTTCTGGGGACTTGTGTTTGAGATAGCCGGCAGAGTTACGGGATTAAATTGGCCGGAAACCCCAGAAGTAGCATTACTATCAATGCTTCCGGGCCCGGTGAAAAAGATCAAGGAAGGACTGGTATGCCCCCTACTTGCAGCAGCAAGGACGCTAATCCCAAGGTACTGGAGACAATCAAAGACTCCCGAGATTTGTGAATGGGTGATAGAAATGAGCCAAATAATGCGTATGGAAGAAATGACAGCTCGCCTATATGATAGACATTCAACATTTATGGAAAAATGGAGACCATGGAGAACTTTCCTGGGCTCAACTGAAATTCGTCAATACTTATAAGTAATTAATATTCAGCCTTCCCACTTGCCTTGGCCATTAAGTTTTTTGTTTTTTTTTCATCTTTCCCTTGATTTTTCTTTTTTCTCGGGGGATGTATGTATGAAGAGTGGGTGGGGGGGGAGGGGGATGGATGATGGATGGGTACGACAGGAGCCAGTAGTAGTTCTATTTCCAAGAACTGCTAGGAGCAAGGTAGTAGAATGAGGTAATTGCTGAAGGTTTTAGAGGTAGTGGAACCCATGGTGAAGGCTATAAGAGTTCTAAAAGGGTGTACTTTGTAATGACAATTAGGATAGCCCATGAGGTAATCGCACTTAAATATTAGTATTTACTTGTGTCATCGGAAAGCTCTAATAACCACAGTAATTGTTGTCGGACGTACAAGATATGTGAGATTGTCAGTTTCTGTAAAATTTGGATGTTGATCTTGTATATGAAAGGTAATCAAATAAAGAAAATATATATTCTCAAAAAAAATAAAAATAAACCATGAAACAATAATGCTAATATGTTGCTCTTAGAAGATTAATAATACCAAGCGCAACATATTAGCATTAATGATTGGGGATCATCAGCATTTATAGGGAGATACTTTTCACGTTCAAGCACACAATGCAACAAACTGACAAAATTGTAAGCATTCAGTCAGCTTATAACCAACAAGAAAGGTGTACAGTGGGATGTGCCATTAACCATAACAAAATACCAAAGTTGCCCAGCACTCAACTCAGCATGCAAAAGAAACCTAAAAATTTGTTTCAAGTATATGTACATTATTTTTAGCTTTTCATAGAGTGAGCAAATGTTAAAACCTCCCTCATTTTTTTTTTCAAATTTTTCTCTGGGTCTCCACTGGGGAGATGCACCCTTCCTTTTTGTTCTGGTGAACACTGTCTCCGGTAGAGAAAGTAATGGGAAATCCAACATTTTTGAGTTGCGACTGGAACAGAAAGTGAGTAGGAAGTGGGGACACCTGTTCCAGTAACAACTTTTTGAAAGGTGATTCAACTTACATTTGGAGAGATTTCCTCTCACTTCATTTTGTTTTTAGAGAAGTACGCTGGCAACCAAAATGTTTTGGTTCCTTTTGTTTTGGATTTTTCGTTATTTGGTTTTTGGGGATTCGAGTCTGAAAGTCAATTTGTTTAGTCAATTTCGGATGAGTTAAAAGATCATTACAAACGAACATTTGTTGCAGCAAAGGAAAGAGTCGTGATGCCACGGCGCTTGTTCAGTCCATTTGTTTAAGATTCGGTGACAGCTCTCGGTCCACTAATGGACTGTAAACAAATGAACGGTACAAGTTATGTGACATCACGCCTCACTACGCCCCTTTGTTGACATGCGGTAGCAGAGCAGTCATTTTGTGGCCAGTGATCATCTTTATTGGACATGTCACTGGACGTCGGGAATTTTTTCTTTCGGCGAGTCGGCAGCCTTCTTTGATTGTGATTGATGCGGATATACAATGCTGGACGACGTGATTGACCTTGGCATTACATCGATGGACACTTTTTTGTTTTTTCGGTGTGGTGTGTTTATTTACAATTTGACTGTTTATTTGGTGAATGAATAGGAGTAACAACACCAATGAATAGGGGTAACAATAGATGCACATGTCTATTTGTATCTGGTATAGGAAGTGAAGGGAAGATTTTCCAAACTGGACTTATCCAGACACAGCATACAGCTTGGGGTCTATTTCTAAACAATTCACAGAGCCATTGCTGTGAACTAAACATCCAGCAGGGGCTGAATTGCCAAGGGAGAGAGGGTTAGGGATACCCAAAAAAATAGCAAAAAATGTCTGTGTCCCCTGGTGTGCCTTTAAACTGAGAACAGCAATCTTTAATTGTGTGCCTTGAATGCCCGAGCAAACAATTCTTAAAGCTGTTCTCAGCTGAAGCCACGCTTCTGTGTTCCAGGCCCCCTTAATATTAGGTCTCTTTCTCAAGCTAAAATAGATGATTCCTCCTTTGGACCTCTGTCCTTCTGGGCAGTATGATAACAAGCTCATTCAGTTTTGTTTTACTGCTGATTATAAACTGATTGTGTGCTTACCACCTAAAACACAGTGAGGTGAATTTATCGAAATTGGAGCAGACAAGATCTGGAGCAGTTGCCCATGGCAACCAATCAGCTTCTCTCTTCAGTTTGTTCATTTAAGATTTGCAAATGTCATGTATTGGTGTTGGTCTGAGGTCTGCTGTGTATTGGTTCTGGTCTGTGATCTGCTGTGTATTGGTTCTGGTCTGAGGTCTGCTGTGTATTGGTTCTGGTCTGGGGTCTGCCGTGTATTGGTGCTGACCTGGGGTCTGCCATGTATTCTGCCACATAGCTCACTTTCCAAATCGCCTATATTGGTCTAGATTTTTAAATTCTCCTACCTATTCCCCGGCAATTCCTCTTTTTGAGAATTGGCCCAAATAGAGTGGAGAAATAATTGTTTATGCAAGTGGAGTTTGTGGGTGGGGCTTGTATATGGGCGGAGCACAACAGGGCCCCATAATCTGGTATTGCCCTGGGGCCCCATGTGTGTTCAGTCCGCCCCTGTTCTCTAATTTTTAGTTAGGATATTATATCTCACATTGGGTTGAGGCCAGGTTCACACCATTTTCCGGACCAGATCTGGAGCTCGGTACATAGCGTTTTGCCGTGATTTACAGGCTTACAGGCGCGTTCACATACATTTGTAAGAGTTTGTGATGCGTTTCCATGTGTTTCAGTGCATTCCAGACCAGACAAAATGAGACAAGCAGTATTTTTTTTTTCTGGTCCGGAACAGACTGCACTTGTGTGCACAGAGCCCAGAAATACCATAGGGATACATTGGAATGCTTTTTTGGTCCGGGAACAAACTGTTCTGGTCTGGACATGATTCGGACATGGTGTTAATACGCCCTGAGTCCTTGTCCCATGAGCCAAAGTCACTAGATCCTTCTCTACCAACTTTTGAAAAGCATCCAGTGGCTTTCCTCTCTCTTCTACCTAACAAAAATCAGATTTGTGTCTAATCTCTACTAACAATCCTTCTGGTTCTGCTGCCTATGCATTGTACTAATTTATTTCTTCCTTTTTTTAAATTACATTGATTCAAAGCTGCTGTGTTGTGATCAAATATATGGCTGGGTCATTTTATTGGAACACCCATGGAAATCCCACCGCACTCATTACCGGTTGACCCCTGTATCAGATGGGTGCTAAAAAGACTGTGGATGGCGCCACTCCAATAGATTCATGAACAAGACATCACCAGCACACTGAAATGTATGTCAAAAGAACTGACGTCCTTTATTGACACATTATGTCATAAGGATGGCAACGTTTCACCAACACAGGGCACACATGGCACTGTGGAACAGATGTTAACAGAAGGGATAGGCTGAAGCCAACTTCCAGACTTTTAGGGCCTATAGTCTTGTGAACCACCGATTTTCAGCTTTTTGCAAAAACACACAATTTAGAAATATTCAAATATTTGCGATTTGTTATTTATAAAATTAACTAAATCAATAGCATCATCTTTTTATTCTGTGGGCCCTGTCCTTCCAGAAAATGTATGATTTTTGAAAAATTGCAAACATGATCTGGCCAGCTGAGGTCAAAAGTTGAGGTCAGGGCCCGGCAGCGAAAGCAGGGGCATATTTACCGCGAGGCAAAGTAGGCGTTTGCCTAGGGCGGCACCTTCCTGGGGGGCGGAGAAAGGGTCAAACTCTACTATATAACTACATAGATAGAATCAGGCAACACAGAAGTTCTGGAGCCAGCAATCACTGGTGTACAGCAACATCAGGCAGAGAAACTGTGTTGTTGCTGACATGATAATCAGCGGTGGAACTTTTCCTGTGGTGTTCTTGGTCTAGCAGTTCTTCCCACTTCTCAGTATGTGACTGACTCTTTATACAGCCAATTTGTGGCCTTGTTGTGTTCCTGATATTACAGTTTCACAGGCATGTAGACTGGTGTGAGAGTGACTGGTCTTTTCAGTAACTTAATGGTTAATACTTTTTTGTTAATTCAGGTTAAAAAAATGTAACCTTTTTATCTAATGCAGAAAAAAATGGTTTGATAAATCCTATAAAGCCTTGGTCCTCAACTGGTGGGTCGTGACCCAAAAGTGGGTCGCGACCCCATGTTCAGTGGGTCCGCTACATGCCTTCCACTTTTCTAAGTGAGAGGCTCCTCTGCCTCCACCTAGTGCAGCACTGTCAGTTCTTGTGCCAAGCAGCCATTCAAAATATACTGCCATGGGCGTTGCATTCATTTGAATAGTATCCCAAACACACTTCCCACCCACAGTTCGTACAGCTGCACCGGAACGCGCAGCACCCTAATAACGTGTGTTCCATTGCAGTGCAGAAATTGCAGACTTGGGTCGCAACTTAATGACCAAGGACAAATGTGGGTCCCGAGGTTACACAGGTTGAGAACCACTGCTCTAAAGGAAGTTCTGACAAGTACCCAGTGTGGACATGTTCCATTACCTCTGAATTGCCATTTACTGTTAAAAGAAGAACTCCATTTAACATTGTTGCCACCTAATTCTGGCTTGAATGACAGCCATGTTCTTCAGCCCATTCTTGTAAGGCACAGACTGTCGTGGACACCCTACTTCCCCCTATGGAGGTGTTCATCCAGCCAGCCCGGGCTCACAGTACTGCAAAACTGAACAGTACTCAGGTAATGATATCCGTGATTCAGCGCTGCAGTAAGAAGCAGCCACTGCCATTGCCAGACGGGAGAAGAGGAAGAACCTGTGATGTCATCGGAGCAGCCAGAAGAATATTGGAGTAGTAGTATTAAACTCTGTCTCTAAAACCCTCTAAATCCTTTCTTCAATAATGAATCCAGATCAAACAAATATACATTGCGCAGCAAAGTATTTCTTTACATTTTTACCCAAACACTTACAGCCATCATGTACCAACTCTCTCGGCTCAGCTTCCCTGAAATTCCTGTCCAATGCACAATCACAAGGGACCGAGCAGTCCCCAGCAGCTATTAATCTACTAATTTAGAGAAGGGTAATGGAGTAGCAGAACAATGGCTTCCTTGTGGTGCCTGTGCATTTGTGGAGACGCACACAGCTTACTAGCATACACAAGGATGGCACCATAGGAACCTGCAAGGGAAAGGAGCCACCCTAAACAGGATATAAGGGCCAGGGCTCAGAGGACCAGCTGATTCTACAGGAAAATAAATCTTTTAAACAGCACGGAACAGCATTAATCTTAGCGATTTCTTAAACATTTAAAAAAATAGGATTTCCAAACATGAAGATGTGTTTTAAAGGCTCACTCCACATTTTGCAAAATATGTGCATTTACTACTTTTTTGCATCCCATCCTTCAAGACTGTATTCTGATGCTGCATATGTCACTTTGGCATTGGAAAATGTCACATTCAGGCATTATGCTGATGTCAAGCATGAGAACTGGGAGATACATGTGCAGTGCTAAGGATATGTTTGAAAAACAAAGTATATGGATGCACTGCAGGTTTTTACACATATGAAAAACATATTTGTAAGTAGCTCAATGCCAGCAATCATTCCAGGAAAACATGTACTGGAAAGTAATGTTATGATTTCATGGTTATGGATATCCCAAAAACAGGGCCATCCCTATAATGAGGCAGCATTGAGGCTGTTGCCTCAGATGGCATCTCGTGGGAGGGCAGCAGGGACAATATTTGCAGTGTGCCTGCTGCTCCCTTGCCAGCCAGAGCATCCCAGGTTGCTAAGAGCTGGGTGGGGAGATGTGAAAAGACCATACACATCTCACTGCCCAACTCTTAGCATCCTGGGACACCCTGATCTGTGTCCCGCTGAGCTGCTGGTAACCAGTTACATCATTGATTGCCAGAAGCCTAGCAGGACACTCTGGCCGGCATCCTGCCGAACTCCTGGCAACCAGTGATGTCACTGGGTGGGAACTGGCCAGAGCCAAGTCAGATGATGCAGAGGCCTAACCCATTACTGCAAACCTCCCCCTTCCCTATAGTGAGCACCACCAGCCAGCACCTCCCCTAGCTGAAAATGCGAGGGACAACCCTGCTTAAATAGAGAGTAAACACTTGTCCTTGGTGCCTGGGAAGCTGAAAAGGGAGAATGGCTGTGGCTGCCCAGACTTCCCATCCATTCAGTGAGCCAGACGGGTGGCCTCATGACCACCTGTCAGTCTCCCTGGTTCATTACTGCACCCATGCTGAAAGAGGAAAGGCAGTTTTTTTAAACTTCCCTTTTTTTTTTTTTTTTTTTCCCCCCGGGTTGCAGGCTTTTTTTTAGGGGGGAATCGCCGTTGGAGTGAGAGCAATAATTTTAGAGCCATTAATCACTGATAATACTAAACTGATGAGCAGTAAAAGCATTTTAATCGTCGCCTATGGGCGTTTTTTGCGATTTTGCGGGCGCACGCAATTTTAAGGCTTGACATGTTTGGTGTCTATTTACCCGACGTGACCCTGAATTTCATGTTTTACTAAAAATATGGGTAAGAATAAATGTATTATAACATAACGTAGGGAAACATTTTTTTTTTTACATTTATGGTACTTTTTTCATTATATAGTAAAAAAATAACCCCCTGTGGGGTTACAAAAGAAAGCTCTATCTGTCCCCAAAACTTTTTTACATAAATTGCAAGGCTATAGTCCGGTTATGCTGACTGGTGAAATTTTTGACTGACTGGTAAGACACCGTCACATTTTTCAAGCCCTGTATGTATATATATGTTCAATATTGAGTTGGCCCCACCCTTTGCAGCTATAACAGCTTCAACTCTGGGAAGGCGACCACAAGGTTTAGGAGTGATGTTGGAGAAGAAGGCCTGGCTCACAGTCTCCGCTCTAATTCATCGCAAAGGTGTTCTATCGGGTTGAGGTCAGGACTCTGCAGGCCAGTCAAGTTCCCCCACCCCAAACTCGCTCATCCATGTCTTTATGGACCTTGCTTTGTGCACTGGTGTGCAGTCATGTTGGAACAGGAAGGGGCCATCCCCAAACTGTTGCCACAAAGTTGGGAGCATGAAATTGTCCAAAATGTCTTGGTATGCTGATGCCTTAAGAGTTCCCTTCACTGGAACTAAGGGTCCAAGCCCAACCCCTGAAAAACAACCCCACACCATAATCCCCCCTCCACCAAACTTTACACTTGGCACAATGCAGTCAGGCAAGTACCGTTTTCCTGGCAACTGCCAAAACCAGACACGTCCATCGGATTGCCAGACATAGAAGCATGATCCGTCACTCCAGAGAACACGTCTCCACTTCCCTAGAGTCCAGTAGCGGCGTGCTTTACGCCACTGCATCCGATGCTTTGCATTGCACTTGGTGATGTGAGGCTTGAATGCAGCTGCTCCGCCATGGAAACCCATTCCATGAAGCTCTCTATGCACTGTTGTTGTGCCAATCTGAAGGCCACATGAAGTTTGGAGGTCTGTAGCTATTGACCCTGCAGACAGTTGGTGACTTCTGCTCACTGTGCACTTCAGCATGCGGTGACCCCGCTCTGTCATTTTACGTTGCCTAACACTTCGTGGCTGAGTTGCTATTGTTCCCAGTTGCTTCCACCTTGTTATAATACCACTAACAGGTGACCGTGGGATATTTAGTAGCAAGGACTGCGAACACCTATGGAATGAAAACCATAGGAGCGTAATGGCCCAAAAGTCAAGAGAATGCAAAATGTGCTGTAGGAGTTAGGTACTTTATAGTATCAATGCCAAATGTGGGGGAGACAGCAAAGAGAAGAATTGGGGAAGAGTTGCCTTTTGATTTTGCCCAGAGAAGTTAATTAGTGGCAAACATTTAGTGAGTACAATTTCCATTGACTTGGTGAAAACTAGATTGAAGAAGGTCAAGAAGTGACTTAGATGTGAGAAATGTGGGAAGGTCTTCTACAGACAAGGCATTCGAGGAGTCTGGATGCCTACTGAGGAAGAGAAATGGACAGGCAGAGAAGAAAGGAGGATCAAACGAGGGTTCTTTAGCACTGGAAGCATGATTCATTGTTACAATTTGTACTTACGAAGCTGGTAAACAGTCACTTGGGTGATTGAAAATCATTGGCAGAGAAAAACACTTCAAATGTGTTGAAACATTTCTTTGACCAATATGTCCAATTTATACTAGTCACGAATTGTCATTTTGGCACCTGGAATGGCATTATGTGTACAATATTGACCCATATAGCTGAGAAAATGGTAAAAAAGAAGGCTCTGTGTCTGTTTACTAAAGGTTTCCCCATAACAGTTCCTAATAGCACTTGTTGTGCTTCTGGCCATGAGTAGCTTTACATTGGTGATCTGTAAATACTGCACACTGTACTGTTTCACATTAATATCAGCAATCTTAATTCTATGCCCTGAAAGCTCTCAGGTGCTTTTTTTCCATTCAGTCATTCCACAGTATAAAACTACATTAAGCTCTTTTGCTGTGTTTTTTGGTGTTTTGCATTCCTAATAACTTCATTTTTCTAGACTTGTTCAGCGACAAGAGCATTTCAATAGACTCAAACTTGATGGAATGATATTTGCATTTGATACATGTAGGACTTTCTTGGTGTAATATATGCAAAAGAATTTGCATCTGAATATTAAAGTGGAGTATTAGATTAGTATGAACAGTGTATTGGATTTTCATACAAATGTTTACATGCAGGTCTACGGTAGCGGGAGCCTCAGTGAATACATAAAAGCAGATTTGTCTCAGGAAACAGAATCTATATTGTTCTATTGCTTTAATTATTTAGTTACCTAATAAATCAAATTTTTTCATCAAAGATGGCTAACACATCTTGTGCGCTGGTTTCTAAAACTGTGCAGCTGTCACGCAGTGATTTGGTTAGTCAATTAAATCAGATCAGTTGGTTATTGTTCCACCTGAATAAAGTAGATGTAGCACACATGTGTCATTTTCAGTCTGAGTCAAATTGTGGCATAATAAAAGTCATTCTGTCACAGTTGTGCTACAGTTGGACCATGTACGGAAAAAAGATGAAGGCAGCAGATTAGCATTAAAGCTGAACTCTAGATAAACTGCTTAAATACACAGAAAAAAATGCATAGATTGGAGCTATTTTACTTGCCAAAGGATTTACATAGGTCTGCCACATAGCATAACCTTGTCTGGCAGGGCAGGAAACCTGATTTCCTCTCTGTAGAAAAGGTTAAGTGATACTAACAATTACTGTCCCCCCACCCTGTGACTAGACAGTGAAAGAGGGTGCAGCATTTTGTAGACATGTAAGCTGCGGAAAAATTCGGTTTGCTTTGGTATGGTTTGGATATTTCGTTATTTCGGGATTCGGATCCGAAATTCAATTCGGTTCGGGATTCAGACGAAATCCGAATTTAGGTAGTTTCTGATGAGTTTACAAATATTTGTTGCGAATACCACCGAAAACCATATACAGATATTAATCCTAAAGCTAAATCTCCTAGACCCGAATTTCTGAATTGCATTTCAGAGCTCCGGAAATGCCATTCGGGTCTGGGAGCCTCAGCTTTAGTAATATATGTATATGGCTCCCAGACCCGAATGGCATTTGGGAGCTCCCGAATGCAATTTGGAAATTCGGACCCCAAATGCCATTTGGGTCTGGGAGCCATATACATATTTTACTAAAGCTGAAGCTCCCAGATCCGAATGGCACTCAGGAGCTCCCGAATGCAATTTGGATCCCGAATGTCATTCGGGTCTAGGAGCCTCAGCTTTAGTATTATATGGATATACTGTATATGGCTCCCATGTTTCCGTAACAAAACTTGTGTTCAGACCCATTCGGATGCATTAAACCGAAAAACACATCTGACACATGTCCAATTCAGTTTCGTTTTTGAACAAAATTCGGACGGGATTCGAAATTCAGAAACGGAAATTCGGATTTGGACACATTCAGATGCATTGGGATTTGGAAATTCGGATGTGTGAATTTCTGAAAATTTGTCCGAATTTTGATTCAGAACGGAATGAATTGCACATGTCTAGCATTTTGCTCTCTCCTTCTATAACCTTTTTAGCACATGAGCGATGTAGCACAACTGATTGGTTCCTTGAACTGTTTTTTTTCTCCCAGTCACACCAAGTCGTATTCAGTTTTCCTACAGTGCTTGTATTTAAAACAAATACATTTAGTGATTTATGAATGAACACGAATCTGCACTGATTTGTGCATTGATTTGTCCGCATAGCTGGGGCATGGCAGGTTGTGTGTCCGTTGCCTAAAAACATTGTGCTGGTAGGTGTCCCCTTTCCTCATCTCTGGAAGTTGGAAGATATTGCTGAGTATCATGCGTATCCAGGGCATGGCACATATGGCACATGCCCTGGGTGCCACTTGAAGGGGGGCGTCACTCCGTGGGTCAGCAATATTCAGCAGTTCACCAACCCATGGAGATAGCTGACTTTTTTCCCCACTGGCAGGCGTCCCACCTAGCTCTTGGCAACCAGTGACGTCACTGGTTGCCAGGAGCTGGGTGGGACGCCATAGGCACATTTTATAGTAGATATGCCTCTGGTATCATGCAAGTATACAGCCAGGATGGGAAGAAGTTGCAGCTAAAGTCAAAAGATCCCACTAAACAGTTGCTACACCTGTTGGGGTTCATTTGTCATTTCTATTTTGAAGTGCCTCTTATTGTATAGGTGATCTTCCTGTGGAAAAGGGACCTGGCTGCAGCTGCATCCAATTCAACCCAAGTCCCTCCTCTACTGCTGGCAGCTTCATGTTCAAGCTTATTGGCTAGTGGGTTTTATACCTGTATTCAGGTACAGCTTTCACCTTCTAGCAGCTACAAGGACAGCACTCGAACCATCCTAATATAATCATTCAGACTAGCTATTGAAATTAATATTTTTGAAATCAGGGATGTACCAATACCGTTTTTTCGGTATTGAGTACGAGTACCAATATTTTTTTTCGGTACTCACCGATACCAAATACCTATACCTACCAATCAGGAAGCCAGGCGGCGAGTCATTACACACTGCCCAGATTCCTGATTGATGACGAGGTGAGCATGGAGCCTGCTTCCTGGCCAATCAGGAAGCTGGGAGGCGTGCAATGACTTGGTGCATGGCTTCCTGATACTGGAAGTTTCGGTATCGAGATAAGTATCGGGAGCATTTGGGCGAGTAAGAGTACTCGTCCAAATACTCGGTATCAGCACTAATACCGATTCTAGTATCGGTGATTCCCTATTTGTAATGCCATTTCAAACTCCCAACCACCATAATTCACATTTGCCGTTCTCGCTGGACCCTGCACTTGCTCCATGATGGACTATAATCTCATGTTCAGTTTACTAAATTGTGTTGAGAGTATAGTCCATCACGGGAGCTTGGAGCAGTAGCTACTTTACAAACACACACAAGGACTATGGGGAACAAAAGTAGCCCCCCTCCAGAAGGAAGGACAGTGTCAGCACCAATTCAGAGATGATTTGAGGATCTACAGGTGAGTGATACACAAATAAGATACATTTTGTTAATAGTTAAAGTACTAGAATGCATTTTTAAGATTTAACCCTAAGCTCAGTGGCCAACCCTGACGTACATTGAAACCAGTTACCAGATTGTGCATAGCCCGGGGACTTGCGTTAGGGGGCTGAATTTCTGCCGACACTGTTCATCCTTCTGGAGGGGCGCTACTTTTGTTCCCCATGGTCCCTGTGTGTGTTTTAAAGTAACCGCTCTAAGCTCACTCCCGTGATAGACTACAATCTCATGTTTAGTTTACTCATTTCTACTGAGATTATAGTCCATCCCAGGAGCGAGCTTGAAGTCATGACTACTTTATAACACACACAGGGACCATGGAGAACAAATGTGGCCACTCTCCAGAAGGAAGGACAGTGTCAGCACTAATTTAGAGATGATTTGAGGATCTATAGCTGAGTGACACACAAATAAGATGCTTTTTTGTTAATAGTTGAGGTATTTGAATACATTTTAAAGGTTTAACTCCTGAGTTGAGAGTTACTTTAAGTATCCTGCTACTGAAACACTGAATAAAAACGTTTGTGATGAAAAAAAATATGTTTTCCCCAACAACCATTTGTTTTGCCTTATTCAGATGTGGTTTAAACAGCGCCCTTACTATCATGTCATTTTTAATTTGGGAAACTGAGTAATTTAGAGATAAAATGTGCATATTTTTTTGTTTTTTTGTTGTAGGAAACATATTTTGTTTTCGATATAGCAGACCCTGAAAGATGGAGCTTGCATCAGAAGCTCTAAATATTTCAAACATTTTTTTTTTTTTCATTTTAATTTCTTCTGCAGCTCAGAAAACAGCTGAAGTAGACCTTTCCTGGGACACCAGCTCATTCGGCTAAATTAAAGAATGACTATTGTTTAAGTACACAAAAGACCTCCGGAAAACTTTAGTGTCAACACATATGGTTATCCAATTTGAAAAGCAATTTGAGTCCCTGGATGCCTGTACTCCTTATGCAGATAAACATTTTCCATTATTTTCTTAATCAGAATCATATTTATAAAGCATCAGCATACATACAGTGTGGGAAGACAAGGCTGGGATAGTGGATTTAATGATAACAAACATCCATGTGCCTGAATAAAAATGTTTTAAAGGGACAAGTTTGCCTCTTCTGCTATATAATTCTGTATCTACAGTAGCTTCGTATAATATTGACAACACATGATAATGTATATGTATAAATCATAATAACCTATCATTTTAATAATATAGGTTATACTGTGTGTATATATATAGATATAGATATATAGATATCTATAGCTATATCTATATCTAGATATCTATATATCTATATATATCTATACATACATAGATCTATCTATCTATCTATCTATCTATCTATCTATCTATCTATCTATCTATCTATCTATCTATCTATCCCACTGCATAGAAACAAAGAACAACCATGTTTTTACTAGTGCAGATTAACCCTTTTCCTGATAAAAAATTGAATACAAAAATATACTCACAATGGGAGCAGTAGACATATGCATCAAATCAACTAGCAATCCTTGATTACGCTGCTGCTATGAATACAAAATGAGGAGGAATCCAGGAGACACTCAGGGAACTCTGCGCTCCTCACAGAGTCCTACTGCAGCTGCTAACGCGTTTCACGCCCCCTTCTTCAGAGCTAGGCAGCCCAGTTCACCATGTACTATTAAATACTCTATGGCCAATCACAGCAGAATAGGATCTAAAGGCAATTAATTACAGCACAGCATTGTGTAGGAAACAAGTTGCAGCCAATCACAAGGAAGCAGGTGTTTCCTCTATCAAAAATACTGCACCCACTCCCCCAATGTGCTTGCCGTTCGGGGAGATAGAAAGAAAGGAAACTCCCTGCTGGCCATTCCATCACTACATACACATTATACCACCTGGCTGATTGATACCTAGTAAATTCTCCTTGTGTGTGAGCCGCCCGCATTAGAGAGCCCCAGAGTCCCACACTACTGGCCTTTGTGTCTCCTTACACAAAGGCCGCACAACCTGCTGACGCCTAACATAAAAGGATTCCTATCCACTGGAGTGTTTTCCATGGCTTACTATGTATGTTACTTTTGGATGCTGTCTGGAGAAACAAAACAACATAGTACTGGGGGAAAAAATCTATGGAGCTGGGAAAAATTTCTGTAACACTATAAATACAAACTATGATCTAGATTACTACACTGACAATTATTAAAATACAATGCAATAAGTAATATATGAATATCAAATATGTATAAATTCATACAAGTTTAGCCTGATACAAAACAACCCATAACCCAATAATATATATTAGGGAAGTTCCCGATGCCACTTTTTCAGGCCCAAGTACAAGTACTTCCCCTCCTGTACTTGCCGATACCAATTACCGATACTTTTTCTTAAAGGGACATGTGACTTTAAATGATCCATAGTACAACTTTATATTCCCGATATACAGCAACAGCAATGTCACATTAATGAGAATTTTACAAAAGCGAGGCCGCACTGTACTACGTTAACAAAAGGAATAGAATGACAGGCGATGATACAGTGTAATAACAGGCTTACTGTTGCCTGTTCAATGGAGGTGCCGCACGAGGTGCCGAATTCTTTTCCTCACATGTGAAGACGTCGTCGGCTCTGAGCGGCTGAGTGGAGGAACGTCCGTTCACTGCTGTGGGGGGCGCTCCAGGTGCGGCGCCGCCCACAGCAGTGACGCAACGCTCCTCCGCTCAGCGCCGACGACGTCCTCAGATGAGGAAAAGCATTCGGCACCTCGTGAGGCACCACGGAAGGTACAGAAAAGAAAATCAGCGCAAGCATCGGCGCTATGCATCGTGGCATTTTGACAAGTACTTGTCAAAATGCCCTGTATCGTTCCCGATACCTATGCTAGCTTCGGTATCGGGACATCCCTAATATATATATATATATATATGTATGTCACTTACATAAGGACCACATGCGTACCATAAACATCTAGAGGGACTTCTGCGCTCGATTAATCTAAGAAAACTGGCCGTTTCTCCTTACAGCTGCTCACTTAATTTGGCTGCATGAGTCTGCATTAATATCATTCAAATATGTAAAGCGGCACTATCATCCAACAAGTAAACAAATATGTGCAAAAAACAAATATTATAGTGAACAATACTATTGTGAGAGAAAAGAAAAAAATATGTATATATAATATTTTTCAAATACTTCCCAAGTTAAATCTTCTAGTCAACTGTTTGTGTAAATCACAAGGTGATAATTTAAAAAAACTCCAAATGACTAATAAAGTAGCAAACATCCTGTTTCAGTGTGTAAAACACATAATTGAAACAAAGTGTCCATCAATTCATTAAACGCAGGCAGCTATCTCTGGAAAAAAAAAAAGTGTTGAATGACCGACCTGAACTGAAGTGAGCTGAACACTGTTCGGCTATTCACTTCAGGCTGGTACAGCTGATTTCAGCCGTACATCGGCTGAAATCAGCTGTACATCGGCTTGCTTCACATGGCTTAAAAAAAAAAATACGAAAAAAAAAAAATATCCCGGGTGCTCTGGGAGCCTCCCGCTCCCGGCCGCCCAGGAGAGAAACACTGCTGTGTCTTTCTTTTTCTTTATTCTGACACGAAGCGGTCAGAATAGAGGAAAAAAAAATTCAATTTGCTATAGCCAATAGTAAACTAGCATTGTGCCCGCCCTCTGCTAATGGACCTGAAGGAGAACTGCAGCACAATGTTAGTTTACTATTGGCTATTGCAAGTTGAAATAGCCAATAGTAATGTAGCAATGTATTTAAATGGGAAATGTTTTTTCCCCCTCTATTCTGACATCGCTCGGTGTCAGAATAAAGAAAAAAAAGAAACAGCAGTGTTTCTCTCCTTGATGGCTGTGAGCAGGAGACTCCTGGGGCGCCAGGGAGAGTTAGCTGTTTGACCACTCTTGTAATTTCTTAGGAGTATAATTAACATGGGAGTATAACAAAGAAAGGGTTCATTTTTTAGATGTAACAATAATTAAAGGAGAGAAATTGATTATTTGGAGCATTCAGAAATATTTGCAAAAAGGTTCCTGGAAAAGGGTTATAAACCATAACTGATTGACAAAGAACGAAACGAGGTGTTGAAGATAAAAAGAGATATGAGAAATAAGAGAAACGAAATATGAATGAAAATAGGATGGGATTTGCCATTACACTGGATTACAATGCGCAATACAAGATGATTATGAAAGTTATCAGGAAATATTGGAACATCTTACTAAAAGATCAAGTCCTTGGAAAAAATTGTTGTAGATCTAGAAGGCCTCCCTGTCACAAAGCTTTCTGAATCTTGTACACCCGTCGGCTATCCTCGGAATCCCTTCAATCCCAAAAACCTTTACCCCCTCTGGATTGACGTTATGACACTCCAAAAAATGCCTAGGCAATGAATGGTCATCTTACTTCTTGAGGATATTCCTCTTGCGTTCCCCGAACCTGATCCATAGCATTCTTGAAGTACGGCCCACATACAATTTGCCACATGGGCAAAAGATCCCATGAATTACAAACTCTGACCCGCACTTTAGAAACGGTTTAATAGGATAAAAGTTTCCATTAAAACTGATAAAATCACTTTTCCAGTGCCATAAGAATGGGCAGGCACCACAGTTTGGAGAATTACATCTGAAACAACCCATCTTCCCAAATAGCTCTTTACCAATATTGGCATGTGTAAGCAATTTTAACTTACTAGGTGCTATAAAGTTGCGTAAGTCTTTTATTAAAAAATAAATAATACTCTGGGCCCCAGGGAGAGATTCTGATACCAGTGGATCTTCCTTCCATATTCTCCAGTCATCAACTCGATCATGGCTTCTATCTGTTGAAATAGACAAAGCGTGCTCGCTAACTAATGTGCGCCCGTGCACTATTGCACATAAACGTTTCCGTGCTCACATAGCAGGAAGGGTGCTGCCATTTTTGAGACAAAAGGTACCCTTTAAAGGTTCTGTTTAGGCACAATTAACATTTCTAAATGTTCCTTATAAATCTTATTTTTGGGGGTTTAGGTCCACTTTAAAATGGTGAGGTGGAGTTAAGGAGCCTTTAACTCCCAACTTAATAAACAGTGGCAAATGAAAACAATTAAAGCCCATTAGCCATACTTAAGCCATAGACTCCAATTGCATTCATTTCCGGAGAGTGTCTGCATGTAAGGAAATACATTTAGTATTTTTAAACATTTACCATCAACATTTTTTTCTACCTCATGATAGCTGTTAGCATAATAGATGCTAAATGACAAAGGTCTCAGTAGCCCTACAATTGTTGACCATGGGATATAACCTAGATTGTCCCTGTTATAATTTACTGCAATTAGGAAAGTCATCTGCAGAGATACATTCATTTAGTCATATAAATGCTTTCAGTTCCTTTCTTTCAGCTCTTTTCATCCCCGTCTATAATAGACCATCAATGTCTCTAGGTTAAAGCGTGTTAGCAGGTTTAGCTAGGCGCAGAGAGAGAGAGAATATACACTGTTTAGTAAAAGAAAGTTTAATGAGGGAGGTCATACATGACTGATGGAGGTTAATAGCGCCAGTGAATTTTTAAGTTATGTTCCATACCTGGAACAGATATAAAATTGTCTTATGCCGGAAAAAAAATTAAAGGATGAATAATCAAACAACCCATTGAGCTGAAAGAATGTGTTTCCGTCTATCCTAAAATTCTGTTAAAGTGTATGCCAAGACAAAATTTGGTTTCTAGTTTTGGATAGTTTGGGGAAGAATTAAAACTTTTTGCTGTTATTCAGGGCTCTATTTGAGAGATTTACCCTCACTTCCTGTATCTTATTTGTGTATCACTCGGCCATAGATCCTCAAATCATCTCTGAATTGGTGCTGACACTGTTCTTCCTGCTGGAGGGTGGCTACTTTGTTCCCCATGGCCTCTGTGTGTGTTGTAAAGTAGCCACCGCTCCAAGCTTGCTCCTGTGATGGACTACAATCTCAATACAAACGAGTAAACTAAACATGAGATTGTAGTCCATCACAGGAGTGAGCTTGGAGTGGTGACTACTTTACAACACACACAGGGACCATGGGGAACAAAGGTAACCACCCTCCAGAAGGAAGGACAGTGTCAGCACCAGAAAAAAATGGTACATGCATGAATCTATAACCGGCCTTTATAGCACGGCGCACATTGGGAAGGCTTACAACAATACAAAACACAAAAATTCCCCAGCCTCAACCTGCCAGCCAGCCAGTTGTTTTGTATTGTTGTAAGCCTTCCGAATGTGCGCCCTGCTATAAAGGCCGGTTATAGATTCATGCATGTACCATTTTTTCTAGTTTGACCATTTTGGGTTAGGGGGACGCACTGGAATCCCAGCATGCATTTTTGGTTGCTGGACCTCCAGTGCGTCCCTGCACCTTATCAGGAGGAGTTGGCTACCTCCAGGTACACCTGCATGTAATTTATCAACTTCATTAATATGCTCACACTTGGAGACTCGGATACATAGAGTTAGGACCACACTTTGCAGAGGTGCCTTGGCGCGGCAGTGTGGCTTCTACATAATTTTTGGCCAAAAGTTTGTGCAACTAAAACCTCTGATTTTAACGCATACTGTTGACAGGGCTACTTGTTTGGTTGCAGGCTGGCTGGCAGGTTGAGGCTGGGGAATGTTTGTGTTTTGTACAGTGTTAGCACCAATTCAGAGACGATTTGAGTATCTACAGCTGAGTGATACACAAATAAGATACATTTTTGTAAATAGTTAAGGTAATTGAATGCAATTTTAAGATTTAACTCCTCAGTTTAGTGTCTCTTTAAATAACGAATGTGCTTGAATTGTGCTGTTAAACAGTTTTAAAAATATGACACAATGCATAGCCACGGTTAATATCCATAGTACTGTGAAGTGAGAATTTACATAGGTAATTTTCCTTAAGCCATTTGATCAGTGCCATTAGTAGCTGTTTAATTATCGCCATCTTGTGGGCATTTTGGTTATTGCACGTTGTTTTTCTGCATTCCCTCCCCTTGTGTTTAATGTACCACCCTTCTTTTCTAACTAGTCTTGTGTCATGGCTGCCTATAGCAGGACCACATGTACATGCTAGCTTGAAGACATTATCATCCTTGACCTTCAAATACCATCTGTTCATTCATCTGCTGTATCCTGTTGTTTGCTGTAATCTGCTGCAAACAATAAAGCTCTTCGTAGTTGAAAAGGTATTTGCTAAGTTCAGCTATCTGATAAGGATTATCTACAGTGATTATATCTGCTTATACGGACCAGGCATAGATGTCTCAGCAAGGGATAAATCTCTAATACAACAATCGGAGTAGGAATATGAATGCATTTTTAAGATTTAACTCCAGAGTTGAGTGTCACTTGACAAGGGTTCTAGCCTTCCCCTACTTTACTAAATAAAAGCATTTTAACTTTTTGTCTATATTGCTGTCAGAGAATTCCCCTCTTTTCCTGTCTACTAAAACATTGTCAACAGGACAGGAAGTGAGGATAAATCTCTCTACTGGAGCCCCTGCTAGCTATAAAGACCTGACAGAGATAACCTTGCCCACATTCTATACAAGACTAGGAAAACTTTTTTAGCTGGACAAACACTTTAACTGTAGTGTGTGTACTTGTGGGTGAATTTAACAGGCTATACATCTATTTAAATTCAAACTATCTATGTTGTAAAATGACAGGGATCTATAGGCCAGACTAGCAACATTGAAACATAACACTTAATATGGTCATATCACTGTTAATTTTTGGGCAGATGGCTCACTGAGAACCATAGGCCAACTCCACTTTCAGGTGACAATTGATACTTTGTCAACTAATATCACTGCATGAATGCTTAGAAACAAAAAGTGGAGTTGGGTCATAACTCTTGCCCCAACTGCTAAGTATATTTATTTTTCTGATTGGCAGTTGAGAGTGGTGAGGAGACAAATGTGCCTGTGTTTTGTACAAAGCAGGTTCCCCATGTAGGAATGCCCTGGACCACAGATGAATGGAGACGGGGTTTGTCACTGGTTGCTAGGACGTTGGAGGTTACTGACTATCTAGCAACCATCGGCTCTCAGCATGAAGCTCTCACATATAGTACTGTAGCTATAGTAATACTGCTACTATACAGTGGCGTAACAACCGGGGGTGCAGCAGGGGCGTGGGCCCCGGGCGAAAAGTGAAGGGGGGGCGCCGGCCGAAAATGGCACTTTCGGCTAAATGCCGAAAGTGACATTTTCCTGCAGTTTTGTCGGCGCGGCCGTGATTCCTTTCATCCCCCCTGGGACACAAAGCAGTGCCCAGCAGGGATGAAAGGAATCAGAGAGAAAATGACAGCCGGCCGAGCGCTGCGGGACGAGCGCTGTGAGCGGCCGGTGTCTTTCCTCCCACACCGCTCGGCCGCCTATCACAGTGCAGCAGAGCGGTGTGGGGGCGGAGACAGCCAGCGCTGTCACAGGAGGCTGGGCTCTCCTCTTGCAGCCTCCTGTGACAGTGTGTGTCAGAGAGGAGAACGGGTACAAGCACTCAGCGATCAGTGATCGCTGAGTGTTTGTACATAATTGAGGACCTGGTATGTATACTATATCCTCAATTATGAATGAATGGGAGTGATCTACATCTCCTCCTGTTCATTCATAATTGTAGTTATAGTAAACATACCATGTTATCAATGAACAGGAACACTCATAAAGGATTCCTGTTCATTGATAACAGGGGACACAGAAAAAGAGATTGAGGACTCTGTGTCCTCAATCTCTTTTTCTATTTTTAAAGGGAAATATCAGGGGTCTGTTTAGACCCCCAATATTTCCCCGAAGCCCCTAAAAGTAAAGTAAAAAATAAAAATATTTAATAAAAAATTAATTAATAAATAAAAATTGATTTAAAAAAATGAAAAAGTTTCAAAAAAAATAAAATATTAAAATTTGAAAAATTAAAATAAAAACATGTGTGTGTGGGGGGGGAGGTGCAGGGTACAGTTCCAGTGGTTGTTTATATAATGGGGGGGGGCGAAAAAAAAATTCTGCCCCGGGCGCCCAGAACTCTGGTTACGCCACTGCTACTATACTGTATATACAATTTCCCACTGAATGTTCGGCATAGGTATTTTGTTTGGCTGTTCCCTGAAAAATGAACATTCAAAACCCAAAGCTCATGTCTAGTAAGGAGCAAAGACAGCAAGCCTTGAGTAAAATCAAGACATATAGCTTACACAGGTCTATAGACTCTTTTCTCATCACTAAGTGTGTGCACTGGTTGCCTAAGTGGTCAAGCACCAGCGTTGCCACATGGGAGTAAGGGGAGTAAATCTCATGGTCCTCATAAATAAAAGAACCAAGTATTTTTCTGCAATCCCAGCAGTTCCACTGGTGGGGGGAGCAAAGTAAAGCAATGTAGCCCCTTCACCCTACGTGGAGTGGCTCTTTAAATTTAGTGTAGCTGTAACTGTAATTAGTCTGGCTGATTTGAAATCTGTGATCATTTGGCCATTCCTAGGTGTTCTGCTGTTGTCTGCACCTACTTGTAGTGGGGTATGACCTGCCACAGAGTGGGGCAACCGATGGGAACACACTGGAAGTGTCTGTGTCTCTTCAGCCAATCACTAGGAGTTTCATGGCCAATGGTGCATGCTGGGTAAGTGCATACATACTCAGGAATTGCCATGTGATCAGGGCAATCAACCCCTGGGCCTAGCCTGGGGGTGGGATGTACAAGGTCAGAGAAGCTACTGAGCCTGAAGACTGTGGCAAGCCATATGTGGACCCAGGAGGGGTCTGACACCATCTGAGAAGGAGAACCAGAAGAACCCTTTGACTGCTGGAGGTGCCAGGAAAGCCAGGATGGCATGAACCTCAGGAACAAGTCTGGTGTCTATCCCAGGAAAGATCTCAAGGTATTCTCCTGTCCAGCTGTGGTTCTATTACACAGTGTTATCTTTTGCTCAATTAAAGCATTCCTGTACTGTGGAAGCTGGAAGGGATTGGTGAGTCTGCAGTCTATTTGTGTCAATGGATGTCTGTAGCCCTATACCCCCTCTCCCAGTTTTGGCTGTTCTACATTAAAGCATTGAAAAAGTACTTAGAGTGACTGGCGACTAATGTACTGTTCACATCCTACAACCTGACTAACGATCCATCCCTGAGAGGGAAATGTCAGCCCTCCCTACCTCTGGGGTTCACCACATGCCTTTAGGGGTCAGGGTGGGGCTACAGTAAGTATGTGAAAACTGTACTGCATGTAAATTATTTCTTTTCTGACCCTGAGAACAGGTTTACATTAACAAATAATGTATGCCTGAAAGCTGAATTAAGATACATTGGATTCAACTTCTTTGTCTTTTTGTAAGATTAGGTATCTGGGGATCTTGGCAGATCAAGAAGAGGCAATACAGTTGGGAATTTAGGTGGGACACTTGCAGTGACATCTAAAACATACTAAAACAATAAGATGAAGAGATATCATGCTAAGGAAACCTTGGATGAATTGCATCTGTTTATGTCCAGATCAGCTAATTGGATACCTCGGGATTATTGCATTTATCATTTTAGCCTTATTTTCTGTTAATTGTGTTATAATTACATACAATCTATCAGTTATAAATAGAATTAGTTAATGAGAATCATGACACCTGAACTCTCCATGCAGGTTTGTTAATTGGCGCTCCCCCTTATCAAAAGCCAACACACAGATCCCAGGTATTTAAACAGTTGATGTTTACTGCTTCTGGTCCCTAAAGTAGCATAACAGTTTGCAATCACATCAATATCAGGAGCACAACTCACTTTTGCAACAATCCTTGACCAGAGTTCGGACAATGCCTTAGACGTTCTAGACTAATGTTTTTTTGTGGGCAATGCTGCCCTTCCTGTAATTCCCTGGCCAGGACCGACATGTGGGAGGTGTCAGATATAGGATAACGCTGTTCATCATATTTAAAGTGCATACTGAGACGGGAGAGCTGCAGTTCCAATCTCAGCTGTCAAAGGAAAGTCAGCTGAGAAAACTGTACTGCATGTAAATTCAATTTTTTTTCTGACCCTGAGCACAGGTTTACATTAACAAATAATGTTTGCCTGAAAGCTGACTTAAGGTACATCGGATTTAACTTCTTTGTCTAACGTGCACAAACTCCTGCATTGGAGGTGGCAGGTTCACTAAAGAGAACCTGTCACTTTTAAATGCTATCACACAGGGACTTGTAATCCCCATGTTTGATAGCAATAAAGGTAAATGAAAAGAAAATAAATAAATGAAAATAAAACAAAATAAGTAACAAATAATAAGAAATAATACAAAAAATTAAAAAAGTGATAAAAAAGTAAAAATTAGTAAGATAAACAATTTAAAGTAAAAGATAATAGGATAAATAACAATTTAAACAAGTAAAAAAAATTCAAAAGTGATAAAAAAGTAAATAAATAACGACAAATTAAAAAAAAATTAAAAGCAACCCTGCCGCCCTCCACCATCTGGTTGCCATTCTCCTTTGGGGGTTTGGTGGGTAGAGGGCGCATCGAGGAACCTGGCCTCGGGGCATCAGACAGAGTAAATCTGGCATTAATTAACACAGTAAAAATCCTACCCTGGAACTAGCATAGCTTTTAGGATCTGGCAAATAGTAGCTTCTAATGCTGGACAGAAGACTCATCAGTCATAGGTAAAAACCTCTTTAATAAATAATAAATTTTGTGAACATATTCCTTATATTTTTGCTGTATTGAATTCCTTCTTACACATTGGCATCGCTTAGAGCCTTGACACTTCATTAAGCGTCAAATTCATCTGTTGGTCCCTAGTGGACCAGTACTACTTATGATCCCTCAGAGGTCTCTCTGTTCAAGGTCTGAATGTGAATTGGTGTGTGGGTCAGGCCAGGATGATATAAAGGAGGCTAGATGGATAAAATATGATGACAACTAACTACAAAGCCTCTGTATATAATTACTCACATGTATTCAACATTAGAACCTGTCATTTTCCCCTCGCTGTCTCATCTTTACAAATCGACTTTTTCATTACTTCCTCCTGTACTAATGCCACAGCTTAAGATATTTACTTTGTTTTCCCTGCTACTGTGTTCAGCATAATAATCTAATAGCATTATAGTGAATGTGACACTCAGTCTGCTAATATCACGTCGAAACCAGAGGAATAACACTTTACACTCAGACGTGCGATCTCGCCTGACTTATTAGATGCTCGCCTGTCTGCTCTAATCATTTAGATGCTGCCGTAAACACACAGGTAATGATGTGGCTTCATTACAAGAAGAGGGATGATGACAGGGTCCCTGCAGTACTCATACATAAGAGTATTGAATGATGAACAGGACTGACGCATGTTCCAGACGCCTGTAGAATTAAGAGTCAATGCAAGAGCAAAGTAGGCAGCCTGTCTCGTCATCAGTCTTCCCCTAAGCTACATGCTCTGGAATGGAGAGGGTTAAAAGTCAAATTTGTAGAGAAACCTCAGCATGTAGAATTGCTTGGTTATACGATTCTAAATGCTGCAGACAATGAAACTGTCAGAGAATGTGAAGGTTTTTTCATGAAAAGATAAAAATGTTCTGCTTCAGACATAGCAAAGCTCCAAGCAAACAGCCAAATGCAAAGCTCAAATAGATGAAAAATGACAGTTTTTTACCATGCCTCATTCCGAACCCACTCTCCCGCCTCCCTCGTTCCACTTGTTTCATCTATAAAGCTCTTTTACTCCCACTTTCTCACCACGCTGCCAGTCCCCCAACTACCCCTTTGACAACTTCTCTGTACCTAGGCATGGACCAAGTGCTCTTGGCCACCCCCCAAACACAAGCCCCTGGGCTATGCACATTCTGATAACTGGTTTCAATGTACATCGGTATTGATCCCCTGTACTCGAGATTGCGGTCGCAGACAGGGCTGTGGACACTTACTGTGAAGCTTTTTTGTGTGCTTTGTAGCACAGCACTGTACAGTATTACTGTATTCAATCCATCATGGCTCCCAAGAAAGTGCAGAGCAAGCATGGTGGGAAAAAGAATGTGCAGAGCATTAATGAAGGTGACAAGCATATGCAGAGCATTAATGAAGGTGACAAGAATGTGCAGAGCGTTATCCTCCCTGGCGGTATGATTATTCAGGATTTTAGCATCCCACAGCGGTACATTTTGTTTTTCATGGAAATTTGTTGTTTTATATTGTAGGCCTGTAATTCTTAGTAAATCTTAGGAATAACTCACCTAAATCTGTCCAAACAGTCCAGTAGACATTCCAGGTATGATAAAGTTTGAAACACGAAATTAAAAAATTATAATATAATAAATTAT
>NW_017307686.1:199929-202958 GCF_000935625.1 Nanorana parkeri
ATATAATAAATAATTATAAATAATTATAATATAATAATAAAAAAATGGCAGAGTAAATGGGAATTCTGGGGGCGCTGCCTCATCCGTACCACAGTCAATAGAGTACCAAAGTCGCACATCACTGAGCTTGGTCGCAGAATCGTCGCAGTTTTAGGTCCAAAGCGGTTTTAGACCAGGTAGAAAACAGCGATAGTAAATTAGAATCACTTGCAGAATTGAGCGATAGCCCAAGTGACTTTCAGTGTCTGATGACAAATTTCCCAACGAATCGCTATCGCCCAATTCTGCAAGTGATTCTAATTTACTATCGCTGTTTTCTACCTGGTCTAAAACCGCTTTTGACCTAAAGGGACGCTTTTTGGATGCCATGGACGTTCACAAGTTTCCAGGCAGAAAGAACAGTAAAAGTGCAGGCAGGGCACTGGACAAAGCTCTAGGGACAAAATTGAAGTGAAATAGTTTGATACAGAAGTGTAATCATAGCAGATTACATTGTATTGTGTGTATTCTGTGTAAATGTCATGTTTTCACTTTTGAATTTCCCACCGGCTCCGCCCCCGCGGTGATGCCCGAAAACGAAACTAAAACTCAGATGCAGGCATCGGCTGGCCGTGTACAGCAGAGGACACCGCAGGCTCGCAGGGACAAGGTAAGTGACACTTTTCTGTGCAATCCCGAGTCTGGCTCTGGGTTACTGCTCTTGGTACTGAAAATTAACCCCAAGCCAGACTCGGGAATACCGCCAGGGAGGTTAATGAAGGTGACAAGAATGTGCAGAGTGTTAATGAAGGTGACAAGAATGTGCAGAGCGTTAATGAAGGTGACAAGAATGTGCAGAGCGTTAATGAAGGTGAAAAGAATGTGCAGAGCAAGAATGGTGGTAAAAAGAAACTTGTGGTTAAATTTTTTTTTTCATATGGTTCAGAACAGATTAACCTGATTTACATTGAACCCTAAGGGAAAATGTGATTCGGTTCACAACCAATTCGGTTCGCAACCAGAATCGTGGAACCAATTCAGTTTGTGAACCAAGGAACCACTGTATTTGTATTTCTTGATTATGTATCCCCTTGCATACCTTTGTTTTTCTAGGGCCTGGGCCATAACTAGATAATGACTTTGTTTCTTCAAATTTAATATTAAGTTATTGAAGAAACAAAATTTACATTTTTACCAAAAATGTAATTCTGTACAGCCAGTGTTTTAATTTTCACACATTGCCCACACTGTACAGCTATGCAGGTAATACACATACTTCCTGTTGACTGGAGATCTGTTTTGGGTTGTAGTAACATACTCTATGCATAATATAGACTATAGATAGACACCTGCTCAGTATTTCCGAATCCTTATGGGGGATTATTTGAATTAGTTAACAGCTATTATATGAGTGTACCCTCTTCCCTGCATGTACTGCATCATATTTATGTATTATATTTATGTATATTTACTTTCACCCTTTATATTTGGGTTTGCCCTACAAAGTTGATGGCGCCCGCCTTTGTTGCCTCTCCTGTGGCCCCCTGAAGGGGAGACGCTCTGTGGGGATGTGAATGCATTTCTTTCACCTTTTCCCATGTGATGGTTCTATGCTACCTAGGGTAACACACCAACATATCATATGGTTTCTATGTGTACTTCTATCAGTTTCAAGTCCATCATAGTGTGTTGTTTTTAGTATTTATAGGTAGGGATGTCCCGATACCGATGCTAGCATCGGAATCGGGCCCGATACAGGGCATTTTGACAAGTACTTGTACTTGTCAAAATGCCCCGATACAAAGCGCCGAAGCTTGCGCTATGTTTGTTTTTGTTTTTTTTTACTTTACCTTCCATGGTGGCTGTGCGGAGGAGCGTTGCGTCACTGCTGTGGGCGGAGCTCCAGCTGGGGTCCTAATGTAGGTGGCTGGAGACTGCCCAGAGGATTCGACCTGGAGCTCCGCCCACAACAGTGACGCGTTGCTCCGCCGCTCAGTGACGCCGAGTCCAGCGCCGCCGACATCAGTGGTGGATCGGGGGGATTTGTACGGGGCAAATGCCCGCCCACAGTATAGGCCTCCATTACCTACTGAAGAAGCTACACCAGTAGCAAAACTTGGTGAGGATAGGAGCTACAGTGTTTTCCACGGTTGGGAAACTAAAATACTCGTTATCTGTGCCAACAGTACCCTAAAAGGACTGAACCAGTTCTTCTAGAATGTAACATAACATTACCCAGCATAATTTTAATGTTTCATTCATCTGTGCATGTATATTTTAAATGCATGTAAATAAAATGTATGGTTTTAAAATCTTTTTATTGGATTTGTACTAAGGTCACCCGGTTATACCTAAAAATCCCCACTTCATATGTTTTGGGTTTAATATAGTTCTATAGGGGTGTGGTAGTAGTGTCGCCCCTCTAGATTGACTATTGTATATTGATTTTCTTCTTTATTAGTCCTCAGGAACATCTCTTTTTTAGAGTTGAGCAGAAGTCAGCAAGCATGCTGGGACTTCACTTACCTTGGTATTGTTTTTCATTATCAGAAATGGCCGATGAAACCATTCACCATGCTCATCACTGACTGCTACACGATTCCCAACAAAGATATCCAGATGATAAGTCCTAGTTTAATGTGCAGCGGTGGGAGGTATACTTTTCAGGGTCAACACGTGTTGTGTTGGTCACATTCTTCTATTGTGTAATGCTTTTTTTTGTGTTTGCTGTGCTATTCACAGGTTACAGCCAATAAAGTGTGGCAAAACAGATTTTTATCCCTTTGAGCCCTTTTGTAAAGGCTTACAAATGTTTACGAAAAAAAGTTCTCAAATTTAACTTTACCCATCGTACTTGTGCCCAGCAGCATCACCAATATAAAAAAAAAAAAACAGATGACATGACCTTTTTTTAACTTCCACTAGTGCCACCTGTGTAGGTAGCTACCAGCCCTGTGCTTTCCAGGTGCAAGATTCAGAAAACTGGCAACTCTTTTGGCTGCTTTAATAAAACATACAACATATAGATAGTTATATATATGTATGTATAT
>NW_017307686.1:204004-223881 GCF_000935625.1 Nanorana parkeri
CAGAACAGACACCTTCCTAGTGTATACACACAGAACCTGCTCCCGTGCTGCATGCTGTCTCCTGGGCACAGAGGAGCGTTGACTAGCTAGTTCCGCCTACCTTTTGTGGGGCAACATCCAACTGACAATCAGTCTCACACCTGGTCAGGGACTTCTTGCATGCAAAGCCATGATTAATCTGCCTCTGTCCACACTGACAGAGTGTTAGTCTGCCCTATTCCACCCCCCCCCCCCTTTCTATTTGGCGCCAGCAAAAAATATTTTCTCTCAAACAATTCTCAGCACATCTGTGCCATCTCCCCCCCACATAGGCAGTCTCCTGACTAGCTCCAGTCCCATTCTGAGAAAAATAAGTCTTTCGAACCCAGGATCCATAGCTTCTATCTATAGAACCTTTTCTCCCATGTCTTTTACATCTATGGACATTTCTGCTAGCTCCACTTCCAAAATGACCATTAAAAGAGAATTCACCAGTACACCTACAAAAGGTACCTTCTACAGTGGTCTACCACTGTTCTGCAATGATTCTCCAGGTGTGTTTCCAAAGACAATGTCTGGTAACTTTAATCTTGATCACTTACTTTATTATCAGAGCATCTACCAGGCCTAATATCATTGTAAGTATTAACAGGACTCCTAGACAGCCTTCTGTAAGTTTTTCTAGCTATATGGCCTTTTATAGGGTTGCGCAACAGTGTAATCCTGCAAGGGCTGTCCATGCCTCCAGCATCTGGGACAAACAAACTTTCAAAGCTCATCTTTGGGTATTTTCTCTATGCCAAAACTTTTACCTTTACTAGGCTTTTCACATATTTTATTAAAACTATGCGCAGTATGCAATCTTCATTTTGGGAACCACATATAAATTTATTATTTGCAGAGACTAAGCACTTTAATATATTGCATTTAGTCCATTCTAAAAGGGTTCACTACTTTAACTCCATCTTAGTTAGTGAAGCATATATTTTTTTTGTTTTTTTCATAATTTGTAATTTCTAGCTGACTTGATTCCTATCTTTGAATGTTGAGAAAAAAAAAAAAACATTTCCAAGCTGGACTTCATCTATATTATTGGAAACCATGACATCAAGCTCATTTACAATCTATTAAAAAAATATTGAATGTAATATATACATGCGGAAAATCCACTTGACGCCCCTGTATAAGACATAAAGACCTTATTACAGTTTAACAAAGAAAGTTATGCTAATAACACATCCAGTGCATTCATAATTAGTGTAATTATGTATGCAAACACATTAGGTTCATGAGATTATATGATTATTAATTTGCACGGCAACATTAGGAACATTCATTTTCTCTGCAGATTCGCACTAGTTGCAGTGGAATCCCTGCAGTCCTCAAGATTGTGAGAGACTTGTATAACTCCAGCTTCATGTAATAATGCTGCTGTTACACGTCCTGCATGCTAAATATTTCTAAGTCGTACATCTATTACATTCGGTATGCAAGTTAATCAAATGTAGGAGATACAGAAGCAGTTAGTGATTTAAAGTGAACTTGTGCTTTACCATGTAGGTCAAAACAACAGGTTTACATAAAGCCACATTGAAGTCTTGGTTTTTGTTATTGTTATGTGGTCAGTCATAAAAGCCATTTTTGTATGTGTAGGTGCTAAGAACTATATGTAGCTGCTCTATTGCAGCAGCACACTACAGATCTGAAGTGCCGAAGAGTGCACCGGTCCAATACTGTACAGTAGGCCAATCAACAATGCCCATGCTACATGGGCAGGGGACAAATATTCTGATGACAAATGTCCAAGATGGGAATTTCCCGCAAATTTCAAAAATGTCCTCTTATTTCTGGTTGCTTCTCCTGAATAGCAGAACACAGACAGCAAAATAACTCCCTACCCCTTCTCCACTCTACCCAAAAAATGCCTTTATGTATTAAAGTGCTATTTCTTGGAGCTTTATCAGTGGTGTCCAATCAACTGGCTAGGGACAAGGAGGTGACTAAGCTGAATTGCTTATGTATGGGGTCAAAAAGGAAAGCCTTACCCCCCCCTTTCTGTTTGGAGCCAGCAACAACTATCTTCTCTCAACAAAATTGTACATACAATTCTCAGCACATCTGTGCCATCTACCACCCACATAGGCAGTCTCCTGACTAGCTCCAGTCCCATTCTGAGAAAAATAAGTCTTTCGAACCCAGGATCCATAGCTTCTATCTATAGAACCTTTTCTCCCATGTCTTTTACATCTATGGACATTTCTGCTAGCTCCACTTCCAAAATGACCATTAAAAGAGAATTCACCAGTACACCTACAAAAGGTACCTTCTACAGTGGTCTACCACTGTTCTGCAATGATTCTCCAGGTGTGTTTCCAAAGACAATGTCTGGTAACTTTAATCTTGATCACTTACTTTATTATCAGAGCATCTACCAGGCCTAATATCATTGTAAGTATTAACAGGACTCCTAGACAGCCTTCTGTAAGTTTTTCTAGCTATATGGCCTTTTATAGGGTTGCGCAACAGTGTAATCCTGCAAGGGCTGTCCATGCCTCCAGCATCTGGGACAAACAAACTTTCAAAGCTCATCTTTGGGTATTTTCTCTATGCCAAAACTTTTACCTTTACTAGGCTTTTCACATATTTTATTAAAACTATGCGCAGTATGCAATCTTCATTTTGGGAACCACATATAAATTTATTATTTGCAGAGACTAAGCACTTTAATATATTGCATTTAGTCCATTCTAAAAGGGTTCACTACTTTAACTCCATCTTAGTTAGTGAAGCATATATTTTTTTTGTTTTTTTCATAATTTGTAATTTCTAGCTGACTTGATTCCTATCTTTGAATGTTGAGAAAAAAAAAAAAACATTTCCAAGCTGGACTTCATCTATATTATTGGAAACCATGACATCAAGCTCATTTACAATCTATTAAAAAAATATTGAATGTAATATATACATGCGGAAAATCCACTTGACGCCCCTGTATAAGACATAAAGACCTTATTACAGTTTAACAAAGAAAGTTATGCTAATAACACATCCAGTGCATTCATAATTAGTGTAATTATGTATGCAAACACATTAGGTTCATGAGATTATATGATTATTAATTTGCACGGCAACATTAGGAACATTCATTTTCTCTGCAGATTCGCACTAGTTGCAGTGGAATCCCTGCAGTCCTCAAGATTGTGAGAGACTTGTATAACTCCAGCTTCATGTAATAATGCTGCTGTTACACGTCCTGCATGCTAAATATTTCTAAGTCGTACATCTATTACATTCGGTATGCAAGTTAATCAAATGTAGGAGATACAGAAGCAGTTAGTGATTTAAAGTGAACTTGTGCTTTACCATGTAGGTCAAAACAACAGGTTTACATAAAGCCACATTGAAGTCTTGGTTTTTGTTATTGTTATGTGGTCAGTCATAAAAGCCATTTTTGTATGTGTAGGTGCTAAGAACTATATGTAGCTGCTCTATTGCAGCAGCACACTACAGATCTGAAGTGCCGAAGAGTGCACCGGTCCAATACTGTACAGTAGGCCAATCAACAATGCCCATGCTACATGGGCAGGGGACAAATATTCTGATGACAAATGTCCAAGATGGGAATTTCCCGCAAATTTCAAAAATGTCCTCTTATTTCTGGTTGCTTCTCCTGAATAGCAGAACACAGACAGCAAAATAACTCCCTACCCCTTCTCCACTCTACCCAAAAAATGCCTTTATGTATTAAAGTGCTATTTCTTGGAGCTTTATCAGTGGTGTCCAATCAACTGGCTAGGGACAAGGAGGTGACTAAGCTGAATTGCTTATGTATGGGGTCAAAAAGGAAAGCCTTTTTTTTTACAATTTGGGAGGATTAATTGATTGTAGCCTATCTTGGGTTTTATTTCACCTTATTTGGATCCACATAACATAGACAACACAACAGAGCCTTGCTACATCTTACTACTGAAACTGTAGTTCCAATATTCAAAAAAGGGTCCAGATGCCATCCGAAAACTACAGACCAGTTAGTCTTACATCGGTGGTTTGTAAAGTGTTAGAGGGCATGATTAAGGACCACCTAGTAGAATTTGTTCGGGATAATGGCATAGTAAATGACAACCAGCATGGATTTCGGAAAGACCGTTCTTGTCAGACTAACCTGCTAACTTTTTACGAAGAGGTAAGTAGAGATCTGGATGAAGGGAGGCCGGTGGATGTGGTATACTTGGACTTTGCTAAAGCATTTGACACAGTACCTCATAAACGTTTACTATACAAGCTGAGGTCTATGGGTATAGACGAATTATTGTGTACATGGATAGAGAACTGGCTAAAGGAACGGGTACAAAGAGTATCGATGAATGGCACCTTCTCGGATTGGGCTAGCGTCATGAGCGGCGTTCCGCAGGGGTCTGTGCTGGGCCCCATGCTGTTTAATCTATTCATTAACGATATTGGGGAGGGGGTAAACAGCCATGTTTCAGTGTTTGCTGATGATACCAAAATCGGGAGGGGGATAGTCACTGAATCTGACACTATAACATTACAGGGGGATCTGGATAAAATAGGTAAGTGGGCAACCACATGGCAGATGAGGTTTAATGTGGATAAATGTAGAGTTGTGCACTTTGGGGTTAAAAACAAGAAAATGGATTACACACTAATGGGAGCTCCCCTCGGAAAATCTGAAAGGGAAACAGATTTGGGGGTCATTGTAGACCACAGGCTGAAAAATTGTTTGCAGTGTCAGGCTGCGGTAAACAAAGCAAGTAGAGTCCTTTCCTGTATTAAGAGGGGAATGTTTCGCAGGGACAAAGAGTCTAAAACTTATTCACTTCTCCTGTCTTCTGTCTGTCTTCTCCAAACTCTCCCTTTAGTGAATAATCCCTTCAAAAAAGTATTAGTTGTTTTCAAATGAGTCCAGTGAAATATGAAAATTACAGTCACAAGGCTAATAATAAAGATCTTTATCCTTGTGCAAATTTTTGTAAATTGAGCCCATATTTTCCAGTATACAAAGATTGTTTCCACGTGGACATTTGTATTTTTAAAAAGTGCAAATAATGCACAAAATAAGAGTTAGGTGCATAGAACAGCAGCTGAGCACAGGCAGAATAAAACAAAACACTGTAATTATCAGCTAAACAGATTCTGTAATAACAAACATCAAGAAGGGTGTGAAATTTTACAGCAGGCAGGAAAAGGGCAGACAAGCTAGGACAAGCTGGTCTTATCAGCGGTGACATTCTTGGTTTGTAATATAAATGCCCAGGCAGGGTAATGCGTCTCCCTTAAGATGGTGTTTTCAGACATATTGCTTCCAAACAATGTGCAGTCATCCATCATTGTGTTGTCCAGTTATTATCTGCTAGGAGATAGAGCATTTGGCATTTTTATTGAGAAATGTTATTTTCTATAAACTGGTTTATTGCTCAGTGCAACATGATGTTTCCTGCATCCCTCTCTCTGTGACATATACGCAGTTATGGCTGGCAAAGGAGATCTTACCAGCAGGACTGGTACAAGTTTCACAATACAGGGCAATTCCAAGCAAATAACATTTGTTTGGAGCTGCCCTCTAATGCCCCCTGAAGTTGATTGTATGTAAACCTCTGATTTCTCCCTGAAGATTTTGATGTCTTTGTATCATATTGTTTATTAGGCTGAGCACTTTTACGAGCGGTGACACCATATCTTTTGTATGTTCCATTTTGTATTTGTTGTACTCTTTGTTATGTGCTTTAAAGACTGACAAGGGAATAATGAAAAAAATTCCATTAGCTATTTGCACATTTTGTACCCTAAGCCAGCACCACTTAGGCAAAACTTTGTACTGCGTACTTTGGCTCTGAATGTTCATTCATAAAAGATCACTCAGCACTGCAGGGCTATGTGATCCATCTACCAGGGCTGCTTGTAACATAGCCCCAGCAGATAAATCACAGCACTGGTCTCCGGAGCGGCCACTGCTGCCATAGATCAGCACTGTCACTCAAAACTCTTCATCTCTTTGCTAACATTGTGGACAGACAGGTTTGCTTGAACTGTCTGACCATGCAGCTTGGCAACAGCAGGATATTTTTTAACAGGACCAAGTGCTATATCTACTTGTTCCTTTAGTAGATTATATGCAAATGTGATTTTAGTTTTAGTGAGACTTCTTCTTTAACAAAGGTCATCTGGTCGTTGGCTTTGTTCACACTCCAATAAACTGTAAAGGCTTAATCCAATGATTTAGCATTCCGTCAAAGTTTTGAAAGAGCTGCTGAGCTGTAAAAGCATCTATTTTGTCTGGTCCTTGAAGAGGACCTTTACAAAATGAATGTAACCAGTCCAAGGGTCTGAGGGGGTGTGTTAAAGAGGGGTGGAAGTGTTTTATGATGTACAGCAGGCACAGCCTTAATGCCAGTTTTTCTAAGTGCATCTTTTTTTCCATCTGACAAGGTTTTGCAATCTGTAAACCAACATATCATTGTACAGAATGATATTACCATTTGATAGAGACCAAATTTGATATAAATCCTATACATATTTTTCTTAGGAGATGTAATATGTTTTATTCGCCTGGTGGGCATTGTAGCATAGACATGTTTGGTATCTAATTGATTGTTATTTTATTTGTATTTGTTTAACCACTTTTTATAAATGTAATTTTATCATAGCAAACCTTATAGGTTATGTATAGTGTTTGCTCTCGCAGTTTGATCTCAGGTCAAAGACTTATAGATTTGTATTTTGGCAAACCTGCCTCAAAGTAGGTATACCCAGGTATGTTCGGCTCCTCCCTAGTGTTCAGAATGACTTCCCTATTCTCTCCACTTAGTTTGGGGTTTGTCAGACCTCATTATAATCACACAAACTACTAAGTTACCATACTTTATTTGATCTTCATATTCTGATTGACAATGCTAAGATGCAAATTACAATCATTTTGCAATGTATTCATGTCATATAACACTAAGATTTAAAGTGCTAATGTAATTTCTAAGTTTGATTTAACCTTTTTAAACAGGCAGCTTTCAGTAAAATAATATGTGGTAGTGAAAAGTCCTGCCATGAAAGTCCTTCAGGCACTTCCTGTTATGGGGTGACTACTTTTTCAAAATTTTCTGCTACATTGTTAGCCTGTCACTTGTACCCTTGGTGGAAACTACAAGTAGGGTCAGGCCAAGGCAGTGGCAGAAGATGCACCCACCTTGGGCATTGTGCTGCAGAGGATTCACCTTGGGTGGGAGCCTATCCTGCCTTTGCATAGTGCAGACAAACTGACAGCATATTCCTGGAGATTACACTGGGAGATCTGGCTCTTACTGTACAACCAGAAGCACTCTGCCCCACTGTCATGAAGCTCAGATGACCACACAGAGAGAGAGGTGGTTGAACAGACGTGACAATAGTAAATGCAGTGGCTCATTAACAGTGGAATCATTTATTAACATAATTTCAATAAGGCTGTTGTTTGCTTTCTTTACCACTAGTAAATGACCTTACCTAAAACGCATTAGGCAGGTGAAGAGTGACACTGCAGGCAATTATTTATTTATTATTTATCACAGATATTTATATAATAAATAACAGACAATGCAACTGATATTGCCAATATGGAGTAAGGAGGATGCAGCTAAATATGAGACTTAAAAGGAGAACTATGAGGTGAGTGATTTTCACTCATCCTCATAGTTCAAGCCCACGTGTGACAATAAAACTGTCACACGTCGACTCAATAGATCGGGAAGTGAGCGAAGACATACCGTCGCCCACTCACTTCTCAATCATGTCCCTGCAGAGAGCCGTGACTGTCACTCACGGCTCCCTACAGGGAAATCTCGACAATAATGTCGGGATCCATCCCAGCTGCGGCAGTCTCAGTATATACTGAGCTTTGGGTCACGGGAGTATGCTAGTTTATGTCCTCCTGTGACCCTTAGGAGAACTATGGGGAAAAACACTTACCCCAAAGTTCTCCTTTAACTGCAAATGTGCCGCCACAGCCGCTGTTATTTCTTTTATTTATGTTACATCGCATGGCATGTGTGTTCATTGGTTATCATTATGTTCCTCACAACTAGTGGTAGATTAGCATTAGTACAGCCTTATTTCTGTATACTTTTGGAATATTCAATTTCACCTCCTGTTGTTTGTGTATATTGGTATAGTCTTCTAGTTAGACACTGCCTCTCTTCTCTACTTCCTTTTCAGGCCTCACCCTCAGTGAGGTAAGATGGCTCTATGTATCCTGGACAAGGCTTCAAATAGCAATGTCTTTCTACCAATGTATTGTCAAGCTTGAATAAACTACACTGGATTCTATTCTGAGTCTTCTTCGTGGGTTGGACCCTGTCTGTGGATACCATCAGCTCAGTAGGTTGTCATACTATCCATTGTAAAAGAAGGCAGATAAAAAGGTCTGGGTCTAGCCAGGATGGTGGGGATTTATGTCCCAGATTAATGCATTATACTTCCTCAAGGAAGAAGTGCTGAGAGGGCTGGAGGCTTGGAGGTAACAGGCCCAGATGAAAAAAGCTGGCTTGTAAAGGCCTCTATAAGATCCCCCAACCTAATAAGGGAGTTGCTGCATCTGGGAGCCAGAGGAGTTGTCTGTCCAGGAGTCAGTAGAGCTCCACCCTGGAACTAGTCTGTGGGCCTGTGCAGTCTGGGGAGCGGAACACCTGTGTCGCCAAGTGGCAAGGATTTTATTTTCATGTATCTTTTATTTTGCTGTTGTTTTGAGCTAGTAAAATGTGTGAATTAACTGCACGTGTGGTTTTCACCAAAAATCAGTGGTTGCTGTCCCGGTTTTCTGTGTGGAGTACTCATTCAGGAGTCACACACACCCGCTGACGAGCCACTGCCAAGGTAATACCCTCACACCGTTCAGACGAGTCTCAGGAAGGTTTGTGAAAATACATAAGTAAGTGGTGGAGACAGAACAGCAATTTTCTAGACACTAGCCAAGTACTGGCCAGTGGGTAAAAAATCTGCACAAGATCTGCTGGCCATTAGGCACTATATATTAAATTGTGCTCAATCTTCAAGGGAAGGTATTCATAATCAACAAGGGTAAAAGTATAGTCACAAAGTGTCCCAAAACAGCTGACAGTGAAAGTGATAGGGTTGTCCCCTTTTAGTGAAGCATTGCTATAGGTAGTAGTGTCCCAACAAGTGTAGGCAAAGTTCAACAAACACATAAAACTGTATGATTACTCAAATGTTCTAACATGAGATACCAAATAATTATGATTATCACTTTGTGATTGGTTGTCTTTTCTTTCAGTATTTCCTTATATTGACTTCTGAAAGAGTAAATATCATGGACTTTCCCAACAATGAAATCTAAGGCCATGTTTGGGATATTAAATCCCTGGCTCATCTAGAATTAATCAAGGCAGCTTAATCCTTTTATCATTAAGCCATTGGACTCCATACGGGTCTAACATTTACCACAGAGTGAGTTAAGGTATTGTCAGGTCTATAGATCTTTACAGTCCCTGGGAAATGAAAGCATTAAGCATCTATATTTATAACACATTTCAAATCAATTTATTGTCTCAGAAAGCGAGCTTAATCAAATCAGACCATTATACTTTATCAAAGAGCATGGAAATAAAGATACACTCCTTCTTGAGTGTATGTATTTTCTGTCTGCGTGGAATATTGATCGCAAAGAAGAAATGGGATTTTGAGTCGGGAAGGTTTATTATCCAGGGTGCTTCTGCTGCTCGCTCAGACTTCTTATTAAATGGGAAGAACTTTCCGACTTGTAGACGAATCAAATAAAAATAGTGTTGGTGAAAATGTACGGCTTGATGAAATGGGACAATATTCATCTTGGCTCCTGCAAACCATTTACAGTATAACCTAAGCTGCTTGTTTGGGTCATTTTTCTCTGTGGATGGCATTGTTCTTAGAAAATAATAAGGAGCCTCTTTAAAACTAAATCACAGCTTGGAACATTTCTTTTGATGCTGGGCTATTACCAGACTTATTTAAAGGCAGAGATATAGGAATTACCTAGGCTACAACAACAGAAGGCACCAATACACAATGTACATAGCTTTCAAGTACAATTAAAGACGTCATAAATAAGTAACTAGCTGTAAAATGAATTATTCTTCCCTCATTTTGCACCAAAAAAAACGTACATTTCCCTTTTGAAATATTTCCATGCCATGTCCCTTTCTGCTGTGCTTTACCTAACTATCTGGTCGGGGAGAGTGTACTGTGCATGTATTAAGACTACATGCCCCATTATTACTTGTGCACCAGAAACACTGTGCATGTGCACCCTGAACATGAAACCCGAATGGGCACAATCACAAGGACCCTGGCACCTCTGCAAATACATACCCTAAACATGGCACACGAACAGGCACTATCAGGAGGACCCTGGCCACACTGCATATGCACATCCTTAACATAACACCCAAGCTGAACAATTATGTGGACTCCGACCACACTGTACATGTACAACCTAAACACAATACCCAATTGGACATATAACAATAAGGACTAGACATGTAAATATTCAAATGAATTTTGTTAAATTCGGACATTTGGATGCATCCAAATTTGAATGCGTCTGAATGCGAGCGAATGCGGATGTCCATTTGACGAAATGCACATCCATCTGAATTTCATTCAAAATGAAACTAAAATCGGACGAGTTATTGTTCTCTGGCCAATGAGATTTTTTTTGGCTGTTGGGGGTTGCATTATAGGCAAAATCATGTAACTTCGTTTCGAATCGAAAACTCTGACGTATCAGACATCTGAATAAGAAAACAAAATCGAATTTTGGATCCGAAATCCGAAAAACAAAAGAAATAAAAATCTGAGTCGATCCGAAATTAGTCACTTCATGTGGGTTCATGTCAATACATGTCATCCACTTGAAGTGGTTATACCAAGAACACGGCTGCTGCACTGTGTTCTTGGTATTGTTTTAAACAGCCGGAGATTGCTGTTTATGTACAAGCGATCTGGCAGCTATACAGGCAGTGGATTGTTTGTACGGTGTACCCTCCTTCCACCGGCTTCCCGGGGCTTTGCAGTCCCCCGGGACTGGCACGGCAGGTCTTCCCTGACACATTGGAGGGAGATCAGCAGGCTTCTAGCCGCTGAACTCTCCTCCGATCACTGGGCCTGGAAGTGATGTGTATTACATAACAATTTTTTTGTGGGGTTACATGTCTAATAAGGACCACGACCACTAAGCACAGCACCCGACCATGCACATAATGAGAAAGACCTGTCCAGGAGTGCACGTCAGAGTGGCTCCAGAGAGACCTACAAGGCAATGTAGCTACCATTATTGTAAGTAATGAGTTACACTGAACCTGAAAAAGCTAATTATGCTGCAAACTAGGGATGTCCTGATACCAGTTCAGATACCAGTGCCGATTCTTGGCATTTTCCCGAGAACTACCAGGATTGCAGTGGTTGCAGCTAGGACCTGGCTCTGGCCCTCCACCACTGTCCTGAAATCATTAGTCTGTATTGTTTTAGAAAAAATGTCACATGACAATAAACAAAAATGTATCAGTACTTGTATCTGTGAGTACTTGGACAAGTATCAGTACTTGTACTTGAAAAAACGGTATCGTTGCATCCCTAATATATATTTATTTAAAAAAAATCATACTTTAAAACAGAGATGCACAAATCCCAGGAGCTCAGTATACTCCTTAAAAATGACAGCCGCCTCCTAACTTTTTAAATTTTTCTCTAGTCTAGTGTTGGAGCTGGAAAAGTATCTGTACATGTACTTGTACCGAGTATGGTACTAGGTATCTGAACATCCCTACTGCAAACAAAGGCAAAACACAAAAAGGAGACTCCACATTAGGTATGTTGCTACATTTGATTTTATCCTGTACGAAAGGTTTAATAGCACTTTAAATCTTTAAATCAGACCTTCAGTTGAAGTCTAAATCCAAAAGCAAAAGCAGTTGACGCAGGTCAAATACATGTCAACTGCACCTGCAATTAATTTTAAATTATCTCAGACTGATGTCATAAGCATGCTGCAGAGGGGGCGTGGCTACCAGGGGATGTGAGCAGACGTGTTCCTTCTGAGCTCCGTCTCTACCCGCTGTATACTAGAGTCTAGCAGCCCTTATTCAGCCTCAAGATGAAGGAGAAAAAGAACAAGAAGTCTGCTAAGACTCCATCTAAGTCCTACAAGGGGTCTCAATCCTCCTTCTCCATCAAGAGATACTTTACCCACTCGGAGAGGAAGGGGGACGAACCGCGAGGCAAGATGGCGTTGGGCATGAACAAAGACGCCAGGCCCGTGCTCTCATACTCACCGTCCTCGCAGGAGTCGGGGTCAGGGGAGTCTCCATCGGAATCCCCGTCGTCTTGCTATAAGGCACCGGAAGAGGAGGTGATTCTGACGCCATCTGGACAGCCGCAGGAGATCGCCACGGATCCGATGGGAGAGGTGGGTGAGTGGCCTGCACACGAGGCCGACACGGAGGAGCCCTCCATCGATGCACGGAAGGCAGTGGATGATGACATGACCTTCCCTCTGCGCCGGAGACAGTCTCCCTTGCCTGCTCCTGGACGCGGGACACACAGAGGGGATAGAGAGGAGGCTCCCTTGACACCTGTGGAGGGGGTAAGATTTAATGAAACGTGGGATGAGCCCCCAGAGCAGATGGCTAGGCCGCAACATACTCCCAGATCCAGGGACTCTAGTGCAGGCCGCGCCACCCTCTTTAAAGCCGCATCGCGGCCCCTGACCAGACCTCTGGAGTTAATACATGCAGCCGAGTGTGAGGATATGCATGCCCAAGCCCAACCTCCACAGAAACGTGGGATCGAGCAGTCCCCAGACCAACTCTCCACATCGGAAGCGGATGAAGCGAATTATACTTCATGGCGTGACTGCATGAAGCATATCCCAACTAAAAAGGACTTCAGGTTGCTAGTGCAAGAGGTGGTGAGATACCTGTAAATCTGAAATACAGGTGCTCCACAATGACTTCAAGCACTTGACTCAAAGAGTGGAGGACATAGAGGTGGAATTGAACCACACTAAATTGGATTTGTACCAACTCCAATCCAATTTTATAACGCAAGCTAACGCCATCCGAGATTTGCAGAGACACGTGGAAGATCTTGATAATCGTGGAAGACGAAACAATCTTCGCCTCAAGGGTCTGCCAGAAGCCACTGGTTCTGAGGACTTACAAGATGTTTTACAAAACGCTCTTTAATCATATCTTGGGTACCCCCTCCACTAACAACATACTTATTGATCGAGCCCACAGAGCTCTCTGTCCTAGGGGATCCTCCACCAACCCAAGAGATGTCATCTGTAGGATACATTATTTTAAAGTAAAAGAGGAGATCCTACAGAAAGCCCGCAACATGAGGTCATTGGAATTTGATGGAGCTCCTCTACAACTATATCCAGATCTTTCCTGGGTCACACTACAGCAAAGAAGGTGCCTACAACCACTGTTGACCTTATTGAGAGACAATGACATACCATATAGATGGGGTTTCCCCTTTAGCCTCACAGCTCGTAGGGATGGTAGGAGTGCCACCCTGAGGATGCCAGAAGATCTTCCCTCATTCTGCTCAGATCTTCGCATCACATGTCCTACACTGTCCGGATGGGATCCCTTACCCAAACTTCGGGCCGGAACCGGCGACGTGGCAAACAATCACACGTGGAAAAAAAGCGGCAAGGGTGGAGCCTCCTTTCGAAACCCCCCTACGCAAGACTAGAGGAACTCCCAGAACAACGCAAAGATATCAACGCTAAAGTTATAGCATATATGGTGATATGTTTGTTATCTGCTTATACAGCCACATATGTTCAGCTTTGATCTGCTCATAGTGCACTGTATACCCATCAACACCTTTCTATGACAGATAGTTACTCACTTCCATTTTTACCATACTCTGAAAGTTTTACTACTTTAGGGCTGCTAGCTCCATACTTTTATTTTACATTATTACAGCGGGTTACCATGACGGATCTTGATGCTAGTGTGTTAACCTAGCGCCATATTATCCCACCCCCCCCAATCCTCTTTCCTGGAGGACCTTTTCCCATGGGTAGTTTGTTAGTGACAATTTTCTCCAAAGACTTGGGAAGATACTGGCAATATTTTCCTAGTTGAGTGTGGAGAATTCGAATTACCCTATTGCACACTATTAGGAACTTATTATGTTCGTTTACTTAATGGTTCAATGTGTGTTCTCACAATTCTTTATTGGTTATTTTAGTATTTTATTGATTGTTTTTGTTTCTTTGATCCAGCCTCAGTCCATGGTCTCACAGAGGACAGTTGAAAGTCTCGAGCTCCAGACCCAATCCGCGGAACGTAGAATCCAAGGGACGATCCCGAGCCACACCATTGGTTCGTTTTTCTATTTTACTAACACAGGGTGGACGGGAGTGGCCGCATTTAAAGGACATAGTCAGATCCTAACTCCCTTATCTTTTAAATGGCGTCACTGACTACCTGCAAAATAATATCCCTGAATGTTAAGGGGCTTAATTCCCAAACTAAGAGAAATCTAGCTTACAGAGAATTGAGAATGGCCAAAGCCAACAGTCTTTTTACAGGAAACTCACTTTAACCCACTTAACACTTTTAAATTCTTACTCTCTCAGTACCCCAGAGTCTACGCAGCATCCTCACCGGACAGGAAGGCGTACGCGCCCAACAGCAACCAAATTTCCTTTCTTCAGAGACTTTTCTCTAAACTTAAAAAGTGGGAGTACACTTACTTGGTGGTTGGAGGGGATTTCAATCTACCATATTCAATGGCATTAGATCATTTAAACCTCCCTGATAAATCTCCCCCTAAGAACACATGTGCCCAATCTAAGCGCTTTTGCCGCTTACTTAGACAATATTCACTGATGGACTCCTGGCGCTTGACACATCCCTCGGAGAAGCGCTACTCATTTTTCTCGCCGGTGCATGGAACACACACTAGACTGGACTACTTTTTTGTTAATATGCCGGTTAATGAGGGTCTCCTCAAAGAGGAATTAACTAGAATGTCAGTGGAAGACGAGATTAGGTCATATTTTACACTTAATGTAGGATCTGTATCGTCTCACTCTATATTATGGGAAGCCCATAAAGCCACCATCAGAGGGCGATGTATTGCCATAGCATCCAGGATCAAAAAGGACCGATTGCTCAAGATAACTCAGCTGAAACAATCCATAATCACGGAGGAAAGAAACCTAGCTATCAGACAGGCTAGATCCACCTTGCGTACACTGGTTAAGCTCAGAGCTCAACTACGCCATTTATTGATTCAAAAAACGGAGATGTCAATGCTGTATCTCAAACAAAAATACTATGAGAAGGGCGACAAGGCCCACTCCTTATTGGCACGTAAACTCAGGGTGGATATGGACAATAGGAAAATATCAGCTGTGCGAGACACTAAAAGGGGTTTTACACCACCATCCAGAGAAAATAGCTACAATCTTCAGGGAATACTATGAGGGATTGTATAATCTGGACGGCCCAGCATTTACAGTGACAGATGACTCTTTAGAACCCCGGATAGCGCAATTTCTGGGGTCATGTAATTTACCAACACTTAAAAAGGACACACTGATGGATTTAAATGCACCTATAACGTCGACAGAAATAACGTCTACAATAAAATCCTTACCTACTGGAAAATCTCCAGGCCCAGATGGTTTTACATATTCATACTATAAAACCTATCTAGCTTTATTACTTCCGCATTTAATAAATTTATACAACGACTTCCTGAAAGGGGGATCCATCCCCTCCTCCTTTCTACACTCCTATATAGTAGTTATACCTAAACCAGACAAAGACGATAAATTATGTTCCAACTATAGACCCATAGCACTACTAAACTCTGACTATAAAATATATACTAAAATTCTAGCTAACAGATTGGCCCGATTGACGCTGAAAAAGCCTTTGATAGGCTGAGTTGGCCCTTTTTATTTGCAACCTTGAGAAGAATGGGTATTACGGGACCTTTTGCTACTGCAGTACTAGCTTTGTATTCAACACCATCAGATTCCATCAAACTACAACATGCTACTTCGCAGTCATTCCCAATTCGCAATGGTTCTAGGCAGGGATGTCCTTTGTCGCCACTCCTGTTCACCTTGTGCATCGAATCTTTGGCATCGACTATACGGATGTCCTCAGACATTTCTGGGGTGACGGTTCGGGATCAATCATTTAAATTAGCATTGTTTGCAGATGATATTGTTTTAACATTGACCAAACCACTGATTTCGCTCCCTAATCTGCATAAGGTGTTGGACAATTATTCTAGGATCTCCGTTTATAAACTCAATGTATCAAAAACGGAAGTTCTTCCACTCAATGTCCCCCCTCAAGATCTAGCCAGTATCCGGGCATTATTCCCTTATTCATGAGTAGAAGATTCAATAAAATATCTGGGGATTAGATTAACCCCCCGCCTATCCCAGCTATACCAAACCAACTATAAGCCTCTATTCTCCTCTCTGAAAATACTCCTTCATAAATGGAAACATCTCAAATTATCTTTCACAGGCAAGTTGATGGCTATCAAGATGACTATGTTGCCTAAACTGCTATATTTCTTTGAAACGCTACCAATTAAAATATCTAACTCGGACCTGAGTTCCCTACAATCTGATATTTTACGGTTCCTGTGGGACGGGGGTCGCCATCGTATATACAGGGAGGTTCAGTTTGCTCCAGTGCATAGAGGAGGTATGGCCTTACCACAGATTGCTAAATATTACTTGGCAGCCCAGCTGCGCACCATACCTAACTTATGCTCCCAGCTTCCACACTCGAGATGGGAGGAGATAGAATCCCTATGGATGGCGCCTATGCACCCCTCGGCATTTATATGGTCTAAACCAATGCGGATGGTGGGAACTCAGGCCCTGTCTCCTACGCTTCTCCAACTGACACTTTGGAACAAAGCCAAATATATTTATAATTTGGCATCTGAAAAATCTTCTCTGACTCCTTTCTTGCGGAACCCCACCCTCCAACCTAGTCTGACACAAAAATGGATAGATCCGTGGCACTCCAAGAGTTTATTTACATTTAAAGATATTACAGATAGAGTCACTAGAACACTATTGCCTTATGCTGCCCTCCGGGAAAAATATGATTTACCTTCAATTACTCTATTCCCATATCTTCAAATTAAACACTTTGCCCAAACTATCACTCACAACCTGGTGTTTTGTCAAAGAACCCCCTTTGAATCAATCTGTGTAACATCTCCATCCACTAAGGGGGTGATTTCAACTATTTATCAAATGCTGCTGGTCCTCAAACCTGAGCAATTGGTTGACCACCGGTATATGATGAAATGGGAAAAGACATTGGGCAACCCGATAACCAGAGAACAGTGGGAGTGGATTTGGAAAACAGCAGCTAAATCCTCCATATGCTCGGTATACAAGGAGAACCAGTGCAAGATACTGTTCCATTGGTATCATACCCCGGATGTTTTATACTCTATCTTCAAGACGGGGTCACCAATGTGTTGGAGGGGGGATGCTCAGAAGGGGTCCTTGTTCCACATATTTTGGACATGTCCCCGAATAGTCCCGTATTGGAGAATGGTACAAAATATCTTAGAAAAGGTGCTGCATTCTACTCTCCCTTTAACCCCCATCCATTACTTGTTGGGCCTCCCTTTTCCGCACCTTAATAAACATGCTAATAGATTACTGTCCCATATCCTAACAGCAGCTCGCTGTCTCATAGCATTAAACTGCAAACGAATATCTTCTCCCTCTCAGTTAGACTTATACAAGCGGATTAAGGAGATGCAAACTATGGAAAATCTTACAGCTAGATTAAATAATACTCTATCAAAATATGAAAACATTTGGAAACCTTGGAATGACTTAGAGGAGGTCATTCTTTAGGTTTGGGGAGATTTCTCGGGACATCTAACGTGCTCAATCGACCTGCTCTGGGTTTGGGGCTAAGTAGCCCAAGATGCATGATTTTCACATGGTACAGACCTTGATTTGGACTGAGACTGACATGGCAAGAGTTTTGTTTTGTTTTATTTTGTTTGTTCTGATTGTAATGTTTAATATATATGCAATGCATAGTATATACATTGTGTTCCGGGTTAGCAACTTGAAACTTAAGTACGAATAACAAGAAAAGACAGAAATTTTATCTGGATATGATAAGCTTGCGTTTTATTGGTGAATGTATGGACTTTCATTTCACTTCATTAGATGCAAATGCGCATGGTAATGCTTGTCAATCTGTAGTGCCTTGGACATTTGTAAGGATCTAAGAACTAATGGAAATGTCTTGATTCTTCATTATGTAACCTGTTTTAAAAACGTTATTCAAAAAAAATAAAAATAAATAAAAAGTAGAAAAAAAAAGCATGCTGCATTTGTCCATCAAAGCAGTTTACATAGGTTTGTTAACAGCATGTTAATATTGGAGTATTTAAAGGGGAACTTCAGGCAAAAAGCCAAATAGACAGATAAAATGCATATATGAAAACTGTATTTTTGTCCATCCAGTCCTGAGAGTTACGCAACACAGCACAGCCCTGGCTGACTGGGAAGACAACCTGATTTTCTCTACTGCAGTAACACTTAGAGTGTTATTCACAAAGCTGCCGAAGGCAGCCGCGTGAATAACCGACCCGAAGTGAAGTGAGCCGAACGCTGTTCGGCTATTCACTTCAGGCTTGTACGGCTGATTTCAGACGCACACCGACTAAAATCAGCCGTACATCGACTTGCTGCGGCTGGCTTCGGGTCAGCCGAATATGCTCAGCATGTTCGGCCGACCCGAAGTGCAGAAGGAGTTTGCCAAGCTCAGCCAACATCTGTATCGGCTGAGCTGAACCTCCGGCAGGCTACTCGCTGCTGTTCTCGTAGGGGCTGAACAGCAATGAGTGAATAGCCGAAAGCCGCCGAGCTCCCTGGCTTGAAAAAGAAGTGTCATACTTCGAAACGCGTAGCCTCGTTCTATACACACCCAGCCTCCACCCGACTCGTGCCCGTGTGTTCCGCCAGCACCAGGCACGAACGGAGTGCCCCACTCTAGCCTGCAACAACTGCCCGGCACCCGGATCACTGCCGCAGCATCGCAGTATTACAAGCCGCCTGTGTCCGTCGTCCCCCCCGTTCTGCACGCACTCAGCCTTCACCCAACTTGTGCCTGTGTGTTCCCCCAGCACCGGGTACGTACCGAGTGCCCCACTCCAGCCTGCAACCACTGCCCAGCACTCCGGCCCACGATAACTGCTGCAGCATCGCGGCAACACGAGCCACCTGTATCCCCCTCCTTCGTCACACACACAGTGTGACACCGCCGGCCTCCTACCCCGCACACCACAAGGACTGCTCCCGCTGGCCGTATCAACACCAGCATCCACCCTGCATTGCCGGAGAAGCTGCCTCCGTCCCCCACCTCTTTCACACACGCAGTGTGACATCACTGGCGCCCTCCATACTTCAGAGACTATCGCTCCCAGCACCGCCACGGCGCGCCCCTTCCCGTCAGCAATCTCCTTGTCACAGGGGAACCCCTGACATCACCAGGGAAGGCCTCTGACAAGTAGTAAGTTTCTACATTTGTTTTGATTTATTCCACACAATTTTATTAATCTCCGTATCACACATTTATGTTTTCTGGGACAACTTGGAAAGATTGTATCAACCACTGAAGGTTGGGATATACAACTGGCCCCTATTCTTCCAGCCTGCCTCCCCCAAAAAATCGCCCTGATTTTCACTTGGTTTGCAGCACTTCTCCCATTGCTTATCTGTTAGTCTGAGCTCTTGTGTACTGTGAATTGCAAGGGGTTGATCCCAGGTCAAATGCAGGTAATTACACTGCTTGCATTTTAAAAAATAATATATATATATATAT
>NW_017307686.1:227772-238460 GCF_000935625.1 Nanorana parkeri
TATATATTATACATATATACACACACTATATTGCCAAAAGGACTGGGACACCCCTCCAAATCATTGGATTTAGGTGTTCCAATCACCTCCATGGCCACAGATGTATAAAATCAAGCACCTAGGCATGCAGACTGCTTCTACAAACATTTGTGAAATGTTTGGGTCGCTCTCAGAAGCTCAGTGAATTCAAGCGCGGTACCGTGATAGGTTGCCACCTGTGCAATAAGTCCATCCATGAAATTTCCTTGCTACTAAATATTCCACGCTCACTAGTTAGTGGTATTATAACAAAGTGGAAGCAACTGGGAACAACAGCAACTCAGCCACGAAGTGGTAGGCCACGTAAAATGACAGAGTGTGGTCAGCGCATGCTGAAGCGCACAGTGTGCAGAAGTCGCCAACTGTCTGCAGAGTCAATAGCTACAGACCTCCAAACTTTGTGTGGCCTTCAGATTGGCACAACAACAGTGCATAGAGAGCTTCATGGAATGGGTTTCCTTGGCCGAGCAGCTGCATCCAAGCCTTACATCACCAATGTGATGTAAGGCTTGGAAAGTGCACCAAAGTGCAATGCAAAGCTTCGGATGCAATGGTGTAAAGCACGTCGCCACTGGACTCTAAAGAAGTGGAGACATGTTCTCTAGAGTGACAAATCACGCTTCTCTGTCTGGCAATCCGATGGATGTGTCTGGGTTTGGCAGTTGCCAGGAGAACGATACTTGCCTGACTGCATTGTGCCAAGTGTAAAGTTTGGTTGAGGGGGATTATGGTGTGGGGTTGTTTTTTAGGAGTTGGGCTTGGCCCTTTAGTTCCAGTGAAGAGAACTCTTACAGCATACCAAGACATTTTGGACAATTGCATGCTCCCAACTTTGTGTGAACAGTTTGGGGATGGCCCCTTCCTGTTCCAACATGACTGTGCACCAGTGCACAAAGCAAGGTCCATAAAGACATGGATGAGCGAGTTTGGGGTGGAGGAACTTGACTGGCCTGTACAGAGTCCTGACAACCCGATAGAAGACCTTTGGGACGAATTAAAGCAGAGACTGCGAGCCTGGCCTTCTCTTCCAAAATCTGTACCTGACCTCATAAATGCGCTTCTGGAAGAATGGTCAAACATTCCCATAGACACATTCGGGAAAAATTGATATGTAAATCTGACCTGGGCATCCACCCACATTGTTCCATTTGCTATTTAAAAGCATCTCAGGATGATACAGAACCATCTGGTTGAAGTTCAGATTTCAGGTTAGGTCTGCCATGTAGATTTCCAAAACTTAATTGTTAATCGACTTCCAAATGTTGGTTCAGCAATAACCGTAAAAACACAACAGAAAACTGCAGCACTCAAAAAAAACCATATGCTTCTAGCTTTCATTTTTTGTTTCCCTGGTAATCAAGACATTAAGCAAAACCACAATTCAACCTCTTTACTTTTTACGAAAGGAAAAACTTGTGTGCACATCGACCAAGCGTAATATTGCCTCAGCCTCCCTGTGCAACTATAAGACTTTATGTTGGCTTTAAGGATGTCATTTTTTGACACATTTTTATCAAACGCTGTATCCCCACTTTCACGGAGGCTTTGGCTGGTTAGGAAGGTCTAGACAGGTGGCAAATGTTTTTCATTTTGAATGCACATTGCATCTTCTAATCACACAGTGAGCTATTTAAAGCAGAGCTCTATCCATTTGGTTCTAGAAAGCTACAGGAAAGGTTTGATCTCCTATTGGGTCATTACTAATGGTAATGACTAGGGATCCACCGATACTTGTTTATCGGTATCAAGTACGAGTACCGATATATTTTTTTTTCGGTACTCGCCGATACCGAATACCAATACCGGAAGACCCATTAGGGAAGCCAGGCAGCGTGTAATGAATCGCCACCTGACTTGCTAAATAGCCGGGCGGCGTGTAAAGACTCGCCACCCGGCTTCCCGATTAGCAAGGAAGCCGTCTCCATACTTCTCGTTACTAGGTGATGAGAAAGCATGGAGCCAGCTTTCTGGCCAATCAGGAAGCCGGGCACCGCATCATTACATGGGGCTCCACTTCCTGATTGGCCAGCTTCTCGACCAACCAGGAGACCGGGCAGTGAGTCATTACACGCTGCCCAGCTTCCTGATTGGCTGGGAAGCCGTCTTCATGCTCCCTTGTCACTTATGATGAGGGAGCATGGAGCCAGCTTCCCGGCCACTAAGGAAGCCGATCAGCATCTAATGACTCTCTGCCTGGCTTCCTGATACCGGAAACTCAGGTATCAGGCTAGGTATCGCAGCATTTGGGTGAGTACGAGTACTCACCCAAATACTTGGCATCGGCACCGATACCAATACTAGTAGTCCTGACCCTGGAAGATAAATTTATCCCTACCCCAGTTTTTTTTAGTGCCAATCAATTCTCTCTGAACTACCAATTTCATTTTTCTAAAGTCTATTAACCATGTATTTCTTGAAAAGTAAACTAGGGGACTGGTGCCACCATCGCTCTTAAGAGTGGACCAAAGGTAGGTGGGGATCTCCTTGCCTGGACCATGGACGGTTCTAAAATCTTGGGGCAAAGGATCAAACCTTGCCTCATTCTACAAAAATATTAAAGGGCGCCATATCAAAAATATTGTAGTCTTACTGTATGAGGCAATTACTTGTAAGAAAAGTTTTCGGTATATAAAATCCATTTTTATTTTACATGTTTACTTTATTTATATTTTTATCTGCATTTACATTCAGACCATGCTGTCTAGAAACAGCGGGTAGGAGTAAACCATTTAGGCTCCTGGGGGTTCTTATAACAGTCCACTTTAATTCAAATGGTATAAAACTCTTATCTAAAAACAAAAAAAACTGTTTTAACTGCTAAAAAATTGTTTGCTGGAGTTAGGTTTTGATTTATTTGTCACTTACTTAAAGTCCATTTAAAACTACATATCCACAGGGTGACAATGCCGCTGCACGATTGCACTGAAGAAAGAACAGCATTTTCATGCTGTTAAAGAAAGTATAAAAATAACAGTTCCACTAGCAGAATTATTGGGAAATAAAACTTTGTTAAAGGATTTATAAAGTCCCGGGATATTCTATCCTGATATAAAATCAGCATTGTAATAGGAATACATACTAGAGTTGTTTTTGATAATGCTATCAAATCTTACTTGAGAAAATCCCTTTTCTCTAGTGAGTGCTGCCTTCTGTGCTTTGCGTCTCTGTCCCTGCTGCTTGATGTGATGCAACCATTTCTCAAGGCTACATATCCCATCATGCATTGCTTCCAGCAAGCAATGATAATGTTACATTGTTCAGCTTCTGAGTTGTAGTTCAGAAGGCAGGCTCTGTGAGTTGCGACAGAAGGAATTGCATATTCACAGGCTGAGTGAAATTGTGTCCACTGAGGAAGTACATCCTATGGACATCTTCCATAAGTAAGTATACAAACTTCTAGATGGACATGATTATGAGGAGTGGGATAGAACTTATGAAAATGTAATATAGAAATACATAGTTTTTGACCATAGATACTCTTTAAAGGAGGGATTCGGGAAAACATAAATATGTTAATGCATTTGAGAGATTGCTTCATGTGTGCAACATTCGATTTTGCCAATAGTTCCATTTAAAATTGATTTGGTGGAATTTTCCACGAAACTTTATGGCAATCTATAAAGAGCAATAAACATTCCCAAATTAAAATACATTATTTTTTTTAGCAGATATAATTCTGCAAACAAGCAGGAAAGTAGGTACTTACTTGTAGTGGATGTAGTCCATAGCAGTCCCGCTCATACTGTTAAATTAATTGTTGAACCTGATGGAGCTGTGTCTACATTCAACCTCACCTACTATGTAACTATTCCCAAGAATTATAGACACAAAACACACTATATAGGGTGAACCTGAAGGACCTGTGTCTACATTCAACCTCACCTACTATGTAACTATTCCGAGAATTATAGACACACACTATATAGGTTGAACCTGATGGACCTGTGTCTTCATTCAACCTCACCTACTATATAACTATTGGATCGGCAGATCCATCTGGATCGGCAGATCCATCTGGATCGGCAGAGCCGAAGCTTTGGCAGCTCACTTGCTGCCCTTCGACCCTATTCCCATAGGGGCCAAACGGCAGTGATTGAATAGGCGAATGCCGCCGAGCAGCATTCGGCTCGGCTATTCTGCTCCGTACCTCCATGGTACCGAGCAGAATAGAAAAATCAGTGAAAATAGTTTTTTTTTTTAAAGTTGAATAAAAAAAAAAAAATGTAAACAAATAGTAAAAGTAAAAAAGAAATAAAGATATTTTAAAAAAGAAAAAAAAAACACAAATTGGGCGGAACTAGCAGTGACAGCAAGCTCAACTGTTTCCTATTGGCCGGCACCTGCTAGAGTCTTCTAGCAGGACTCGGCCAATGAACAACTGGGCAGACGTCACTGCTGGTTCCGCCCAGTTGTTATTATTGAATGACAGATCAGCATCCCCAGGTCATTTGGGGACGCTGATCTGTCATTACAACAGGTGGAGCCAGCTGTGAGATCACGGTTGGCTCCACCCAGCTGTCATTTGTGGGGCTTATGGCCGGCTTCGGCAGGACGTTCTCCCCGCTTTGGCTCTCACTGCAGCTCGAGTCGTGCATATGGGTTCGGCTCGGCTCAGCCGCTCGGTCACCTTTGGCTGCTGTACAGGCTATTGTTAATAGTCCGTACAGCAGCCCGGCGGCCGAAGAATCAGCCAAAGCTACGGCTGGATCCTTCGGGTCCTTTGTAAATATCCCTGTATATTTTCTTTGCATTTTAGAGTGATAGTGACCTATCTTCACATCTCTATTGTTAAATTAAACAAGAAATCTGGCTCAATTATAATTGAGGACAATTATCCTTTTAAAGTGCATTTTCACTTTTGCAGTCAAATTTGAGAAAACCCTTAATATGTTTCTGACGTGTTCCTATTTACATATCATCACAAATGAAAAGGATACTCAGGCTTAGGGGGGTGTAATTATTAAAACAATATTTCTTACCTTTTTAGATGTCTCATTGGAGCAAGCCCTTGGGAAGACTGCAAGCTTCCCTCTCAGTTACCGCTCTTTAGCATACAATGCATCTAGATATTAACCCTTTATTAGGACAGACAGTGTTCAAATCTAGTTGACAACTGATAATGAAATCTGCCAGCACAGTATAGACAGGGTTACTTATGTAAAGGGCCTGTGAAGATTCTTTGATGAACCCTTTGACAGACAATGATCTGTGTCCATGTCACCCAGATGGAACGAAGATGCAACAAGAAGTACCCTTTTACACTACAGACCAGAAGAAAGGATAACCATAATGAATCCTGTAATGTGACTTCAGTTTAAGGTAACAAACTGGGGTGTTTGATAACATTTTTAAGATAAAAACTATAGATTTAATAAAAGGTGGAAAGAGGGGAAAAAATGTTTTGTTTTTTATGCTGGGAGTCAAAGCTGAAGTATAATCGGCTTATATTTTTGCGTCCCCTTTCCCTCCTCATAAACATGTAAGGAAATTATTAAATAACCTTTCTATTGTTGATACATACCTTATTTTAGACCCAGTAACATCATCACTAGGTATTTGTCCTTCTCTGTGCAATGAAGGCAGATCATGGTTGGAGCAAAGGGCCAGCAGGGTACTGCACATAGCTTCCTGAATACAAGAAGCTGTGGCAATGCCCATATGCGATGCTCAGGGCAGCCATCAGAAATTTTGGGGCCCCTTACACGGCTTTAGACCCCCGCGCCCCTGGATGCAGGGCTCAGTGACGCGCTGGACGCAGGGCTTAGTGACGCGCTGGACGCAGGGCTTAGTGACGCGCTGGACACATGACCCACCTGAGAGTGACCCTGCAGAGCCCACCATAGATGTTGCACAGCCCATCTGAGACTGTCTATGGTGGGCTCTGAAGGGGTCTCAGGTGGGCTGGTCAGGGCTGCATCCCTCCCCTCCCTCCTTTCCTTCCTTCTTTCCTAGCTCCTCTTACCTGCACACATGGCCTCCTCTGCCGCAGGACCGGCCAGAAGTGACGTCACGTCACTAACGTGACGTCACTTCCGGCCAGTCCGACATCAGACGAGCATCGTCGCTGGTGGGGCCCTAGCTTGTCTCAAAGCCGCTGGAGCGGCAATGCTGGGGCCCTGCGCTGCTAGGGCCAGGCCTCCATCTCCTCGCCCTTCACCGTTGGCCGATAGTCATGTAAGGGACCTGGGCAGGCCCCCCCAGGCTGCACGGGCCCCTTACATGAGTATCGGCCGTACCCCCGATGGCCTCCCTGGCGATGCTGAACCTCCATGAGTGAAATAAATAAAATCCAGTAAATAAAAGGCACAGGCCAGGGACAATAATGCAGGGGTGGAAAGGCTGGATATGCTGGACATCCTTCGGGTAGGAAATGAGGCTGATTTTTAACTCTCTGTTCTTGTCTCCCCATTATTCTCCTGTGTTATAACCATCACACAAAAACTACAAGCACCATGCTGCTGTGCATTGTGCATTGGCATGGTCCAATGTTGTCACTATCAGGCCTGGGAAATTACATGAAGCCAACAATAGGGTGTATGTAGTCAGGAAGAGGCTGTAAAGGGCCTACAGATCAGCAAATTGTTAAAACAAACAAACATGGCGATTCAATTGTCTGAAACAAGCAGAACATCATTCAGTTATGGATTGTATCTACTTCATGCAGATCCATAAAGAAAGAACAACTGAAGGCTGTGGAGGTCAGGCAGCTTGCATTTTCAAGAGGCCAGCAATGGCAGCCTCCATTGTTCCCTCAGTACACATTTCCTATGCTCCTCTCTCGGTAGCTAACAGATACATTGAGGATAAAATATACCAAATGTCTACTAACAAAACAAAAAAAAGGAGTTCCAATTCTACATTTATTATGAATCAGCAATGTCAGAGGGACGTTCTCATCAAGTGATACCCAGCTCCACTTTAAAATTTTATATGACTGTATATTCTATCCTGTGCTACAAAACATCTCTATTAAATTTTATACCACAGTACATTCCAGATGAAATTGATCTGATTAAATTAAAACAACTAAGTGGTTGTTTTAGAGGAATTTTAGTTTGTCAAATCCTGCGGTGACCATTTTCTGTAACTCAATCTGCCAGTTACCCGGGGCCTGGGTTCTGTGCGTTAAATGAAGACATTAACACTCAATTTTATCTAAGAACATTATTGCCTGCAATGTTCCTGCTATTAAGAACATCAAAATGTGGTTGATGTGAGCGCTGTCTCTTTCTGATAATATCAGTTCCGGCTTTTTGTGTAACATCAAAAACAATTTTAAGGAGCTTGGCTGATAAGAGAAGTACACCTGTGCCTGGGAGTTCTTTACATGTTCATATCCTCAGTTGCTACCCATAGACAAAGTAAAATCAACAATGTTGCATCATATCTGGTGTGTGTTCACTACACTGGTCTTTTGTCATCCAAAAGAGGTGCAACCAAACAAGCCACGTGACACATTTAGCCACAGTCTATCTCAGCTTTTCTCAATCAAGGTGCCGTGGCACCGTGTCTTTGTCAGGGGTGCCTTCACATTTTCACATAATGCCATACATTTCCATGGCGCAGGCAAGCCAACCACCAGCACCATGGAAATGCATGATGCTAATTTAGGACAGGCTGCAACCAGAACCTCTCCCAGCGTTCAAACGGGGACAAAAGTCCACTTCCGTCCAGACCTGCTTGATGTCCTATCCTCTGCCATTTAGCTGCACTGTGGTGAAGATTATAAGGTAAGACTCTAATGTGAAGGGGGGCTGAGGACTCTGATGTGAAGGGAGCTTCTTATGTGTAGGGGCTTCTGATGTAAAGGGGGGACTCTGATGAAAAAGGGGGGCTTCTGATGTAAAGGGGTGATCTCCACGTAATTTTTTTTGCCTGGGACCCCCTTAAAATCCATACCAGATTCCTATATAAATAAGGGTCTGGTAAAAATGTTGTGGGGAACTACACACCATTTTTTACATTTACTTTTTTAAGACTGGGGTGCCCCGAAGTTTTGCATACTTTTAAAGGGTGCTGTGACTGAAAAAAGGTTGAGAAACGCTGGTCTATTAAATATAATGAAGGCCCCTGGCATTTGAGTAGTTACAAATTTACCAAGCAACTAAATGGCGAAGGGTCATATATGGTTGACTACTGAGTAGTGGCTAAGCATCATCAAATTATGTGTGGACTGAGACCAACTGTTGCAAAGGCAAGTATAGAGAGACCAGATGGGACCACACTGCAGCACAGACAGTGTAAATATTCCAATAACATACTTCTGTAATCAGAGATTATTGGAAACTCCTCAACATCATTCCAAGGACTCTATTACAGACAAGAAGAGGAGATGAGGTCATTGGGGCCTATTCACGAAGCAGCCGAGGGATCTAGTCGTAGCTTCGGCCGATCCTTCAGCTTGCTTCAGCCCCAGGACCCCTTCAGTCCAGTAGAACCGAAGGGCTGCTGTACGGGCTATTCACTATAGCCCGTACAGCTCCCGAAGTCGGCCGGGCAGCTCAGTCGAGCCGAAGGCATATGCTGCGGCTTGACTGAGCCGAGGTGAAAGCCGAAGCTGGCCGAGCGGCCGGCTGACAGCCTGCTTCTGACAGCTGGGCGGAGCCAACCGTGATGTTACGGCTGGCTCCGGCCACTTGCAGAGAGATCAGCGTCCCTGGTTACCAGCTAACCAGGCACACTGATCTCCAGACAGCCTAACTCTCCCGGGCGCTCCAGGAGTCTCCTGGCCGCCCAGGAGAGAAACACTGCTTTTTATTTTTTATTCTGACACGGAGCCGTATCCGCACAATCATTTCTATTTATTTTTTTGTACTTCTTTAACTATTTTTATGTTCTGCTCGGTCCCACAGAGGGAGCGAGCAGAACAGCCGAGCCGAATGCCGCTCAGCGGCATTCGGCAATTCACTCGCTGCTGTTCGGCATCTATAAGATTAGTAATCAACTTTGAGTCTGCACGGACAGTAGCTCTTTAGTTGCACCTCTCCTCCTCTGGGTGTGTAATATATATAGATATACATACATACACACACACACACACACACACACACATATATAAGAAAAAGCAAAAAATAGGGGTTTAAGAGAGATATACAACCAATACATGTGTATAAAAAGTCAAAATTTATTGTATACATATTAAATAAAATAAAGAAATAAATAATTCATGAGCAATGTACAATTCATAAGAATACAGATAAAAAGCCCCCAATTAGCTGTAAATTCATGTAAATTTTCTTCATATCTATAAGAATAGACCGAACAGCAGCGAGTAGCCTGCCGGAGGTTCGGTTTAGCCGATCCAGGAGTCGAACTCCTTCTGCACTTCGGGTCGGCCGAACATGCTGAGTATGTTCGGCCGACCCGAAGGCACCCGATGTACGGCTGATTTCAGCCGATATACAGCTGAAATCAGCCTGAAGTGAATGGCCGAACAGCGTTCGGCTCACGTCGCTTCAGGTCGGTCATTCACTCGGCTGCCTACGGCAGCTTAGTGAATAGGCCCCATTATCTTCAAGGCTTGAACTTGATTGGTAAGCCATTATTGCCAGACTAAGATATTGCCAATCTGCAGGTAGAATATGAGGCACAAGTCAACTTGTCTAAAGAACTTTTACAACCAAAATAAAGCCAAAAGATGCTCAAACCACTCCCACTGTAGATGAAGATATGTAGAAAACAATCAATCTAAACCTTGCTCAGTGAATTGTGTTCCTGTTAGACTCCTGTGGGATGGTATTTAACTACTTGATTATTGGTCTGTAATACCCCTTTATTACCCGGCCATTATTTTCAATTTTCAGCACTGTGAGAGTTTGACTGACAATTACTCAGTTATGCAACCCTGTACAAGCATTTTATACCATTTTTTTTAAGATGGATAGAGCTTTCTTCCTGTGGCATTTAATAACCACTGGGTTTTTATTTTTTACTATAAAAAGGAAAAATACAAACATTTTGAAAAGAAAAAAAACTGCTTCCCTAACTTTCTATTTTAAAACATAGCATATAATAATGTCAGACTGTAAGATATGCCCTGAATTGGCCCCTTTTTGGATGCTCCTTTCATGCTCCTCTGAAGTCTATGGCCATCTTCAATGGAAAAAGCATGTTCAAGAAAATAAAAAGGAGGCTTGGCTCTGGTAGTTGTGTCGTTGTAGAGATTGTCCAAGAAAATCAAGTAAATTGCAGCACATAACAAATGGAAATAATCATTTTCATTATAGCTGTTTTTATTTGTTTGGCCTTTTAGTTGATATTAAATTCTCATCCAGTTCTGTGAAAATAATAAATCCCTGGAAATTAACTGGACAATATTCTAAACTACTACAGGATTCTACTGTGGCAAAAAGTAATTAGGAGAACAAATATTATTCACCGTCTTCCACAAGTGCAGTAGAATTATTCTAAGAAATGTGTAAAATTAACTGTTGTCAAAATGAACATTTTGACATGCTAAATCCTAATATAATGGGCCCTATGGCAATTGCAGACCTCTTAGTTCAGAATCAGTTTTTTGTTTTTTTTCCCGTTGTGGTAAAAGAAGCTTCAAAAATGCGGTAAGATAGATTTCCACCCAATTAATTTATCCACATAATGCTTCTCCTTTAGTGCTCATGAGTTGATAAATGCAGCCTTATTTCACCAGA
>NW_017307686.1:238486-247690 GCF_000935625.1 Nanorana parkeri
TATATAGATACAGTATATCCATATATTCATTTTAACCTTTTACATTTATGGTTTCTTTTTATTAAACCTCTGCAAAAAATCAGGCTTGAGACATGGTGGCAAGTGATTAGATCTGTTTTCCAGTAAACAGTAAACAGCAAACAAGTTATGATGAAATCAACTCAGATTGTCAAGACCATCAAAAAATGAAAGGGAAATCCACTTGGTTCCAGAATGCAAATAGTTATGCAGGGAAGAAACTGGCCTTTCAGTTTCTTGTGGTTTTTCAGGATTGTAGCTGGGATCTGGATCTCTGGAGATTTCTTAGAGTTCTGGGTGGGATGAAATCTCCAGCCCGTGATCAGATGGCAGCCTCGTTAAGAGCTCAAGGGAGGGGCTGATGTGGTGTGTGCTGAAGGCACACGAGGGCCAAGCAAGCTGTCGTGGTGCATGCTGGAGGCACATGAGGGCCAAGCTGGTGTGCTGGAGGCACATGAGGAACAGCCTGGGAGGCTGGAAGGTTTGGAGAGGCTTAAAGAGCCAGAAACACAAGGTGTGTGTATCGAATCAAAAGCTGCTCAAGGGTACAGCTTATTCCTGAAGCGTTTTGATGAGGAATACAGTAAAGTCCTGGGACTGGGACACTGATTGAACAGGACAACCTGAGAATGGTGAGACTGTTTTCCAAGTATACTGTATGTTGTACTGCTGAGGAAAGCTATTTTATGTTGAACCTGCTTAGTTGTCTGCCTTTGAAGAAATAATAGACTGTCCTTTTTTCTGTTAAACGGCTCAGAGACTGGTCCTTAAGCGCTCATCATATGTGCTAATCTCCCCAAATATCACAAAGGGGCAAACAAATCCACAACAGTCCACTATCTCTGATCTTGGATAGACTTGAGGGGCCACACATATTTTTTTACATTTATGGTTTTACATTTTAGACTTGGTTTTAATAGTTACCATGACTGAAAAAAGGTTGAGAAATGCTGATCTAAAGCTTGACACAATTGGTTGGTTTATTAAAGGAAAATAAGCTGTTCACCTTGCAAGGGAATTTTCCTTTAGCTTAGTTAATGAGGTGAAGCTCTGCTGACTTCCATCATCCAATCATGTGCAAGCTAAATACTTGTTTTTTTTCCTTGCACGTGATTGGGTATTCTTTGCAAAGTGAATTTTCACCAGATTCACTAAGCTAAAGAAAGAATTCCTTGAACAGTGAAATTTCCCTTGTGAACAGGCCATTTTCCTTTACTAAATCAACCTTATTATGTCTTTCCATTTGACCTGACAGGTTCTCTTTAAGCATAGACTATAACCATACTGCAGAATTATAATGTGGCATGTTGAAGCTGCTAGAGCATGATGGAAATCATAAAAAATAATTTCTCTACACTCCTTATTTGCTTTTAACAACTTTACACACAGAATCGTATTGTTGGGGCGTCTGAAGTGGCAAATCTATTTCCCATAAAACCTTTTAAATGGAATCTCGGAGCTTTAATGCGGGTGACAAAAGGCGAAGCTGTTTTGTGCACTCACAAAAAGAGAAGAAAAAAATAGGAGAAGCTACTGAGTGTATGAGCATTTCCAGCTGCCAGTTTGCATTAAGGGATAAATCATAAATCACGTTGTTTCAAGGCACGGACAAACGTAGAAAGTGGAAGAAAATGAAATTAAAAATAATGTTGTATGTTGGCAATGCACCAAAATATAAATGAGTGTGTTCTAGTTGGGACTTGATGGTCTGGGTGCCTTTAACCCATCAGTACCTATATTACCATAGGTGACATTCTTGCATTATATGGGTTTATTGAGAGTGGAAGAGAAATTACCTTGTAAAATATTTAATGATATGAACATAAAACATTCATTCTTTACAAGACATTCATTTCATAGATTGCAAGCATTTACATTTCCCAACATTTTAAGATGTATGTACAGTAAAACCCAGACTTTTTTGTTCAGTTCTTAATAAAGTAGGAGATAAGGAGCTATGTCCAGGTTATATTATACAATGTGGTGAGATTAACTCCTCCATTTATCTTGGTTGCCACTGCCATCAAGACAGAAGGTGTTGGGAAATCCCAAACTTTACAGCTGTCTCCAGAACAAGAAATAAGAGAAAGTCTTCCAATGGAGAGATATCCCAGTGCACTTCTAACCAATATGCCACTTCAAGTTGCTTCAGTGGGTGCAGCAGTAACCAACCTATTGAACAATGTAAGGAACCAAGGCGGACCTTGGTGTGTTGGTGAACCACATGTGGTTGCTTCATCAGACAAATGGTGTGCCTGATGAAAGCAAACATTTTACAGTTGCCTAAGACCAAGAATGTAACACTGAATCAGAAACTCATGATCTGTGCAAGAAGTTATAACAATATATAGTCTACAGTTGAGGGAAAGGACAATAAAGTTACAAAAAGAGCAAGCTAAAGAACAACTCCAGTTACAATTTGTGTTAAACCCTCGCAGTGGGGCTACCCGTGCACTGCAAGGGTTAAGTTCTAGTTTTTTGCCTGGGGTCAAAAATAACAAAGTTATACTCAACCAAACGTCTGAGCCAGATGGCTGTGACAGCACTCCCTCCTGCCTCTTCCCCCCTCCAACTCAGCGATGGTATGTCCTTCAGAATCCTCATGTCCTATACACTGTATTGGACATGATGACGTGAGGATCCTAAAGCTGGATATACACGCTTTGAATTTCGGATGGTTCTTGATAAACCAGCCAAAATGTGCTGCGTGGTTGCCACTGTCAGCGCAGCTGGGAAATTCTCGGTTGAATGGAGCTAGCAGCCAATCAGCTGCTAGCTCCATTCGGATATTCTTACAGCGGCTGACGACCGTTTTCAGAATACAAAAGAATGTGCAGGATTCATCTATCATCGTTCATAAGCATTGATGGAGCAATCTGTTCTATGTTTTTCGTTCATTATTGTCAGGATCAACCCCGCTTTCTGATTGACAGCTAGTTTTGCCTCTCTAGATCGCTCAGCTCACAGTCTTCTCCCTGCATAGAGAAGTGATTATCAGCCACCGCTCCCTGCTGTGCCTGCCCCCTCCCCTGCCTGTCCTTAGGAGCGCTGGAGGAACAGAGAGTAGAGGGGGAAATCACTTCTCTCTGCAGGAAGAAGACTGTGAGCTGAGCGATCAGCATATTGTGATTGTTCAGTTCTCGATCCATAGAGCCGATGTTATACAGCTGCTGTGTCACACGCTGGCTCTAAGTATTGGGAAGAATACATTTTACTGTCCCAATACTTCTCCTTTAAAGCTGAACTCAAGGCCGATAAAAGGCACAAATTATAGCAGCCCTGTATTCATTAATACATCATTAAATATATTGTAAATGCAAACTCTGAATAGCAGGGCTGGAGTTTAAGAGAAAGAAGCAGCACATAGAGCCAATCAGTTTATGTGCTGATAAGCAGCATGCTGATAGGAGGAAAAGGCACAGTGACAGAGAGATAAGCTAAATACTGCACTGCTTCTCCTTTCACTGTCCAGTCACAGTCTCTGGGAGGATCCGAGACAACCTGGGCTCAAAGGCATTGGGTTGAATGATACTGGCCATCAGATTGAGTACATCTAGCAGCAGAAAAAGTACTGTGAGGGAAATCTCTGTATTAAAAAGGTGAACATTGCAGCAAAAGCTTTGATAAAGTTTTGATAAACATATTCATTTCAAATCATTAATGTTGTTACTTTATTAAAATCAATGTTATAAATGCATTCCATGGTATAACCCTTTCCCTTCGAACCCATGTAAACAGACTCCCAGCGGCTATAAACTTTGCTTAACACAGTCAGCTGGAAGAAATTCTGGTGGCTGAAGAGCCACCAGATTGCTTCCAGGGGCTGGTAAACTTTCGCCGCCCCCCGCCTGACACCCCTCGCCTTGCTTCCCAGGCTTCGCTTACCCTCCTGCATGCCTGGGACCAGCTTCTTGGGTATAGGCAGGTAGTCAGTGATTGGATCTGTGCTTGTTCAGCTTCTAAGAATGACAAATGTGACATTACGGGTCTAATAGACCCCTAATGTCACATTAAAGAGTGCCTGTGACCGTAAATGTGCTATCACATTGGAGGCTTGTGAGCCTCCTAAATTAAAGAAAAGTGAAAAAAATAAAATAAATGTAAAAATACTCTCCAAAAATGTTAATGTCTATGTCCCCGTGCATACTAACTCAAACAGGCGTCGGGTGCGCCTATCTAAGAAAACATTAAGTCACGCATGTTAGATATCACCACGTGTCAGAGTGAGAATAATAATTCTAGGGCCAATATTCACGATTAACTCTAAAAGGAAGAACTGTACCGGCTTTTAAAGCATCGCCTATGGACAATTTAGGGTATCATATTTTTTTTTACTATTTCAAGGGTGCACGCAATTTGTAAGCTTGCCATGTTGGGTACCTAATTACTCATCGTAACCACATATTTTATATTCTACAAAAAAAATTGTATTATATTGTGCTTTTGTGCATTAAAATTAAAGTGTAGTTTTTACTGAAATTTTGGGCTTGATAAAGATTTGCGCTAATATCATGCAGCGTAAACATTTACAACTGCCTCCATTGTGTTCTAACGGGTCTCTGCTTTCAGTAAAAAATATAAAATTCTGCTTGGGTTGAAGTCATTTTCAGGCCTAGACTGTGCATACTACTATGTGTGCAAAAAAATGTTCTGGCAGCGAAAGGGTTAAAACACAAGGGCAAAGTCATAGAACTGGCACCCAGAAGACCAGACCCTGAAGCCCTACGTGTCTAAGGGCATTTGCCCTAAAAATACACATTTCTAATGGTGATGTTCTGGGAGGGAGGCATTTTATTAGACTAAGCCATAAAATTAATCAGTCCTTACCTTTTGTTATGGTCTTTTAGAGCTCCCGCACGTCATTCTTAGAAATCTAAAGAAGTAACCACATTATTCTTTGTTTCTATAGACACAGACCCTCATTTTTAACGTTACATGCAATTAATTCGCTGAAATTGGCAAAGAATTGGCATGTAACATTTAAAAACAACAACATAACGTTTATAACAATATATTGTTATTAATAAAATTGCGCTTCTTAAACAATATCCTTTTATCAACCTCAGACATTATTTTTGTTGACATTTACTTTTGTAGAACACCATAGCTTTGCTCACATTATTAATAATCCCGCTGTTTGTATCTGAAGGAAAATCTGATTCCCCGGTATCAAAGTGAGATTGTGACTGTCATGCAGCAAGTATTTTTAATTACATGTATAATGCACTTCTAGATAGTGTAATTATATATGCAAATACACATTAGTTTGGCAAGATTAGATTAATATTAATTTGCATGGTGTCACTACAAACACACAGTTTCTCAGCGCTCCCTCCTTCTCTGCGGGATAAGATCCAGATTCATTAAGTACATAAATTTCCCCTCTTGCCTCGCCGTAATGGAATATGAATTAGGTCCTAATAATAAGTCGGTTTAACTACGTTACTACAAAAGATGACACATTCCGCTGAATCTCCGTAACTGGCACTGACACTCCCACTGAGATCATGTGGGATCTATTGATGGAAAATCCAAACCTGGATGTCAAAGCTCATTGCTTTATTAATAAGGGAATTTGATGAACAACGCTGCACAATCCAATATACTGGGGTGGTAGCGATTATTGGACATTAGTTAATGAGTAACACAAGCAAGACGCAAAACATAATTGTGTCTGGTTAAGAAAATTTCCAGCATGCTGAAAAAAAAGTCCTGCAGGAAAGGACAGAAGGGACTACATGACTAGGGTGAAGAAGTAGGCATAGGACATGGTTAAGGAATGCAGTCAGAGTAGCTTACTTTCTCTCTTTGTTCTGGTGACCACTTTCACTAGGCCTGAAAGTGATCCCCCATTGTGCTGAGGAACGTTAATCTACAGACTGCCTTTGTAAACTGTATACATGTATTTTACATGGATCTACTTGGATATAAGATTCATGTAATCCCCCAAAGCAACATCCAGACTCGGGGCAGAAGGGATAGCACTATCAGGCTCTACTGCATTACAAATTACCTAATCTAATATTGAAAGCCAGGTGAAAAGAGTGGAATGATGATCTCAGTAGTGTGCTGCTGCTCCTTCATTGTCCAATTAAGACTGGGGCAGGTCATAGACTAGATTGTGTTGCTCAACTTAATGATGTCTGCAGGGAGAGCAGAGAGATCTGGGCCTGGCTGTGGTGCCTGGATCACAGCACTGGCTGCGCAGAAATGCAAATCATTTGGCAGGTAAATCAGTTTCAACTATGTATTAGCTGTTTGCCTAGAGTTTTAAAATGTATAAACATTGTAAATATTCCCAAGTGAAGAACTAAGCGAACACAGATGTGTCTAGCCTACAGTTAATAACGCCAGACCTGGAGTGAATACACTGGGAAATTTAGCAAAATAAAGAATAAAAAAAAGACAGAGCAACAAAACAAAATTAAATAGGAGGATGAAAGATTAAAATTAAAGAAGAGCAAGGGGAAAAAAATGGAAACTTTCAGTACATGTTTAGTAGAAGTATAATATAATATTTGCCTAATTAGATGTAAAGAGCAGGTCACACAGTTCCTGCGTATTATACTATACTGTGATAGACAAAGAAGAAATAAAGTAGTGTGAGCAGGCGATCGGTAGCTGGTACATAAGCCCCCTGGGAATAAGCAGTATCTTGGGCACAGATACCAAATCCAAGGGAGTAGTGGTAAACAGTGCAGTATTTATTAGTGATATTTACAAGTCTCCACAGGTGCTGTACAGTGGTTCACAAAAAAAGACTAACAAAAAAAAACCTAGCCGTATCCCGGCATTTAACTTCATAAACCAAAGTATAAGTCCTAACTAACAGGCTGAGCAGGCCTACCGCTTGTCAGGCTCCACATACACCATTTGCTAGTTTTGTTACAAACCATGCAGCTCTCTCTCAGACAGGATCCCCAAGCAGAGAGCTCTGAGTACAGGTTCCAGGTGAGCTTAAATTGCCAGTGGAGAGAGGAGTAAACTCTGCACATGGATCAGCAATTCCTAAATGTATAGGAGAGGAACCTGGGAGACATATAAACTCTGAACAGGACTTTCCCAGCCTCCCTCTGGGATGCTCTGCTACGGTAGATATTAAGAGTAATATCTCTAAACTGTTATAAAAAGTGCTATATTAGCCAAACTTGTACAAATTGGATTCATACCATGAATTACCTTTTTCACATTTAGATTTCAGTAGCTCCCACTTCACTTTATAAACATACTGTAAGGCATGTAGGCCTGTTTTGTAACCTACTTAATTGTTTGTCTTCCCTGTATTTCAGGTATGGAGCAACAGGTCCAAGTTTAGAAGTTTACCAAAGATCACAACGTGGTCATGGTAGTAGGGATGGTAGTATGGGCATGACTGGAAACCAAGAGTAAGTATCTATCTTATATTTCACTAATCAAACTTTGAAATATCAAAATATGCTCCAGCTCCTAACACATTGTGTGTGCTCTATGGTTGTGTAAGAACTGGCTTACCGCTACTTTGCTGATCCCTCCTGCTTGTAAACCGAGCATCTGCAGTCCTAATGCAACTAGTAAGCTTGGTTGCCACACACTTACATACAGCTTACACATTATTCTATACAGATAATATTTTTATGGTGGCCCTTTTTGACAAATGTCCAATGATCTATAAACAGCCCCCAACTGTCCCTGATTTGGAAGGACTGTTTTTCTTTTGGAACCCAATCTCTTTGTCTCCATCCTTCTCAAATGTTCCTCTTAGGGATTGTTTATACCAATAGAGGTGGGTTCCAGAGCGGCAGCTACTGGAACGCACTTCAATCGCTCAAAAAACTTCCCCCTGCATTCTGGGGTGGGAGGGGGCATGGCACCTCAGCCGCCCCCGCCCCCCCGCACCCGCAGTGCAATCGGATGTGTGGTGAAACATTGCCTGTGTTCCGGTCCACTGCAAACGCAAAAAATGCTGCATGCTATATTTCTTTGCGTTTTCAGTGGAACAGAACTCAGGCAATGTTTTACCACGCGTCCGATCACACTGTTGGCGGAGGGCATGGCTGCAGTGCCATTGACTGGAATGCACCGCCACCGCCGCCCCTCCTGCCCCAGAACGAAGGGAGAAGTTTTGTGAGCGATTGCGGTGCATTCCAGCAGCTACCGCTCTGGTACAAGCACCGCAATTGGTGTGAACAAGCCCTTATAGTTCTGGAGATGTTTATAAATAAATATATGTTTTTAACTGCTAACATTGTTTGTATTATTCTAAACTTTTCATACATTCTTCCAAATATTGCACTGGTTATTGTAATTAATAATATAAATTAAATTGCCCCAGGGGGGTTGAGTGATCGCACTTAAATTCATCATAGTCTGCATGATCAAGGGGTGGCAATATGCCTGTGAAGGTTCTCATTCATCCAGGTCATGCTATAGCTGTAAAAAATAAGTCAAGGCAACTGGACTTGGTGCATTTTTTCTTGAAGACGTTTCACTGGTCATCCGACTAGCTTTCCCAATTCTGAATGACTTGTTCCAATCAACGTAATCTGTTAACCATCACCAGCATGGAGTCAGAGACATTTATTGTCTGCCACATACAATGCTGTTTTAACATCTCTCTCTGGGCAGGTTAATAACACCTAATAGCTCCAATTATGCAATCAACACCTTACCTCCATGAGGTCTCTGACCACATGCTGGTTATGTTTAACAGATTATCATATTTAGCAACATTCATTATATTTATTCCCAGATAATTTTTTTTACAAGTCATTCTGAATTGAGAAAGCCAGCTGTATGACCAGCAAAACAGCAAGTCCAGGTGCCTTCATTTATTTATTACAGATAGGAGGTGGCACCTATATCGTAGGTATTTATTTAGCGCTGACAATTTACGCAACATTCTACATACTGCACATTCACATCAGTCCCTGCCCTCAAGGAGTTTATAATCTAAGTTCCCTATCACACATGCATACACACAGGGCCGATTTAGACAGGAGCCAGATAACCTTCCAGCATGTCTTTAGAGTGTGTGAGAAACTGGAGTATCCGAAGAAAACCCACACAAGTACAGAGAGAACATGCAGACTCCATGCAGAAGTATCAATAGATGAGGAAGTGAGGGAACACATACCGTCGCTCGCTTACTTCTTGATCCTGACCCTGCAGAGAGCCGTAACTGTCACTCACGGCTCCCTGCAGGGATTC